>NC_133619.1:185605537-185905537 GCF_048593235.1 Sminthopsis crassicaudata
AATATTTAAGAGTAAAACATTACCAAATAATCAAGTGACACAATGGTTATAGCAAGGGTCAGAAAGACTTGCATTCAAATTCAGCTTCAAATATTTAGTAAGTGAGCCTCAGTAAGTTACCTGACCTACCTCAGTTTTCTCAGTTGCAAAATGAGGAAGATAATAGCACCTACTTTTCAGGGTTGTTGTGAAGATAAAATAAGATAATATTGCTAAAGTCTTTTCAGAACTTAAAGCATTATATAAACACTATTATTATTACATAATGAGATTGATTACTCAAGTTAATCTCTGCTTATATTTTGTGCCAATTAATGCATATACACATTTGAATATTTTTTTGGGTATTATTTTGGTAGAGTATAAGAAATTTACAAATTAGTGAGACAAATCATACTCTCATCAATTTGTCCCAACAAGTTTCTATGTAATATGGGACAGATCATTTTTGATATCTTCTTTCTGAATTGTTATTAGGTTACAATATGATAGAGTTTTGCTACTTCTCTATTATGTATAGTACTGTAAAGTTCACTTACTTAAAAACAGTTTGAGAACACTGGACTCAATGTTGCCACTCAATATAAAAAGAGATTATTTAACATTTATAAAAATCAAATAAAGTTTTATAGAGATTTTTCAATAAAGCATTACTTTTCCAAACTAGTATTAAAGATATAGCTAAAGGACTTTGGAATTTTTTTAAATGAAAATCTTTACTGCTATGACTAGAACATTGCCCTGAGTTAGATGTTTTCTATGAGGCTAATAATTAATGGATTAATAAGAATAATTAATGGAGCAAAAAAATCTTATTCCATTATCTACTGATTGAATGACGATTGACATTATATTTTATATCAGATTATCAATTCCTTGGGGACAGAGATTACTTTGTAAGACCACTGGAGAGGACTTCAGGACAAAAGTACTTTAGTTTTGATTCTGCCACTAGCTAGTCATTTGACCTTAGGCAAATATCTTCATTTTTCCAGGCCTCAGTTTCCTTATCTGTAAAATTTTGTGGTTGGACTAATTGATCTTCTATCTTCCCAATGTCTCACTAAATATACTATACAAAGATAACACTCAGTCAGTTTCAATGATGATTTAAACATTCAGCTGGAATGATAATGATATGGAAATTTGTTTTTTGAGGCTTAAAACATATAGTTTTGGTCACACTGTACATTACAAATTCATATCACAGAGCCTAATCCTACAGTCTATATATTATCTGTTATTAGTATTGAATAAATGTTACAAAAGAATTACAACTTTTATAATTTTTGATTCTATGGATTTTTCTACCCCAGAAATAGAGGACTAGTTAAAAGCTTCATTCATATACCATTCATATAGTATAACATGCACCAGTGATTATATTTGTACCTGAATTATCTAGCATGGATTAGAGTCTCATGCTATACCACTTCATAGTAATTCTTAGTGGTTAATTGCCTTCAGAATAATTATCTTTTATCTTCCATTAGGAGTTCTCCCACAAAATTATGTTAGCTAAGAATATGGTTTAACTTGCTTCAGTTTTCTGAAATCCACAGATAGTCTTTCTTCTGTCTTCACAGACACCTATCTAATATGTTCCTTACTTAGGAAAGCAAACCCAACCTAATTATTCTCCTTGAAACTCTAAAAACTCCTCTTTCAGAGTAACAAGAAAAATGCAGAAGACTAATTAGCTAGAGAGGAAGGCAAAGTCTTATGGAGAATAAAATTATTTTCTTGGGAGCAGAGGACTATGGGATTTGTCGTATTCTTTTCCATCTCTAGGTTCTGCTGTCCATCTATGCCCCACTATTCTTGCCCCTTCCTCTTCTTCTTCTCCTGATTCATACTCCTCATCCACTGCATGAAATTGTGGCTTTGATATTAATGGCGGTCTTATTCTGCTTATTTGGTCTCCTCTGGTACCACTTCTTTGAGAGCCCAAATTTAAAGATCTCCCTCCTCTACGCAACCTCTCCATTGGAATCAGCTCTGGCTTTTGTCGTCTTTCTTGAAGTGACCCTGTTCGAGCATGTGATTTAAATGTAACAGGAGGGAAGGCTGAATCACTGCTATCATCATCTAAAAGACAAAAACAAATAAACAAATTAAATTTGAACAAAGTAAGGAATAAAGAACAAAGCATTCATCTCAAAATGTCGCCATATCTTGATGGAATACTGAATGGAGAAGTATTCCATTCTTCATTCATTCATAGGCAAATTATTTGTGATCTTCATCTCCTACAACATTCTTTTCAGTTTCCAGTTCCCAAAGGATAACATCTAACAAATTTGCAATATTTAAAATAAAAACCCTAAGTTTTCCAGTCCATTTTCTACTAATCTACTAGTCCCTATGTTAGTCTATTTCTCTAACAGAAATTCTTATTTAACTGGATTAGTAGATGAATGACTGTTCATTACCAGATAAATACTTCTAAAGTATTTTGTTTTATGAAAAGAATACAAATACTAGTGATGTTATAATGTTAGGAAATAATTTATAGCTAATAGAAAAGCATAATATGGCAGTGAAAAGTATTAGTATTCTGATATTTGTTTTTTAAAACTTTCAGTATTTTTTCAGTCAAGTTCAACTCTTGAAGGCCCCTTATTTTGGTTTTCCTAAGGCAAACAGGATCATATAATTAGTGTCGAGACCAGGCTTAAATTCAGTAAAACAACTCTTTCTGACTTCAGATCTGACACTATCCACTACATCGTGATGCTGAAAAGAATCTTAAGCTCCATTCTATAAATTTCACTATCCTTAGCTTATAAAGGCAGATAGGTGGTGCATTGGATAAAAGAGTGAACCTTGAGGCAGGAAGTCCTCAGTTTAAATCTATTCTCAGAGACTTCCCAGATGTTTGACCCTAGGAAAGTCACTTGAGCACTTTTCTACTCACAGTTGATAATAACAGCTACCTGCCAGGGTTTTATAAGGTTAAAATGAGATAATATGTGTAATGTGCTTTGCAAACTTTGTTGTTCTTGTGCTAATGTAATAAATAGGTAGCCTATTTGTGTGCAAAATGGGAGATAATAACCAAGAAGTTATTTAACATAAGTCTTTCTGTTGAAAAATATCATCCACATGTTTTCAGCATACAGCTGAAATTAAAAAAAAAAAAAAAATCCACTTTGTTTTTGCTTGTTTGTTTTATAAGGCAACTGGGATTAAGTGACTTGCCCAGGATCACATAGCTAGTAAGCAGCATTTAGCTTTCAAGATGATAAGTGGAAAGTGAATACTTCATAAAATGAAGTGAGTGACATTTAAAATCTCATTCTATTCATATTGTATTTTTTGAAATACCTAGATATACATTTAATATAACCTGTTTATTTACAAAGTCAGATATATTTTGAAGGAAGTATAATTTAAATGTCCTTTTAGTTGCCATCTTTTTAATATCAATCTTCTACAGGTGTTCTATGTTTGCAAAACATGGAACACTATAGTTTCCAATGAAATGAGAATGAGTATTGAATAGAGAGCATATAGAGAGGTATGTGGTAAGTGAAAGCAAGCTGCCACTTGTGATAAAAGAGGAATTTAGAAGAACAGGTCTAAAAGATGTAATCAGGAATGTGTGAGAGAAAAAGATGAATGATTGTTATGTACCAATGGTGAGAGAAAACAAGAAAGATAGCTTAAGCAATTTCTAATCCAAAAATTCTGCTGAGGATTTTGGATCATTTGAGCTACTCATATTTGAATGAAATTTTATCAGATAGAAACAAGCACACACTTTCCAAAGGTTTAATATTAAACCATGTTGACATGCTTTAAAATTCAATTTCTCATATTCTTTGAAGTTTTAAGATTTTAAACAATAAACAAATAGAAAAGAAATCAAATCACAAAGAAAATATCTATTAAGACTCCAAAATCATTTTATTTTCAACTGTCTCTAAGAATTTGAAAAGATAATTTTCTATCAACTTTGAGCTGGGGGGGGGGGGGGATTGTTCCTTTCTATTAGAAGAATACCTATTAGAATTTGTAGACTTTAAGAAATTTTTAAAAATCAAAAAGAGAAAAACATTTGCTAAAATATGATGGTTGGTAACCTATGAATTATTTTCATAAAAGTGAAATTATTTTTTTTTTAAAATTCAGTAGTTTGGAAATGAGTGAAATTCCAGAGTCTCATGAGATACCCTTTTTTATTCTTTGGAGGAAGAAGAGCAAAGCAGACAAATTACCTGTGAAAACACCAGTTCCTGTTTCTCTGTTTGCTGAATGAGGGTTGCTATATGGGAAGGAGAGGTAGCGGATATTTTTGATACCACTCTATGCAACAAGAGAAAATTAAACAGTGGGTTAGTTGGTAAGGATGGAGTTTTAGAAGGGAAATGAAATTAGATAATATTACACACATAGAGACACACTCATACCCACACTATAATGAGACTCCAATTTAATTTACTGGCTTTTAGTCATTTTGAGTAGTTAAGTTTAATTTTTTATTGAGCACCTATTTCATGTAAGGCCCCATGGTAGGTGCTGAAGAAGGTGCAAATATGAATGAAGCAAGCATTTAGTATGGTTAGGCACTGTGCTGAGCACTTAAATCATACCTCATTTGATCTTCACAACAATTCTGAGAGGTGGATTCTATTACTTTACCTGAGTAAACTGAGACAAAGTAGTTAAGTGACTTGCCTAGGACCACACACACAACTAGTTTGTTTCTGAGGCCAGATTTAAACTCAGGTCTTCCTGATTCCAGGCTTAGAACCCTATATTTGCAATAAAAACCTGGGTTCAAACCCTACCTCCTCCTATTTGCTATCTCTGTGGCACTGGACAAGTGACTTACCTCTCAGGATTTAATCTAGTTTATGATGAATGTTGAAAGACCCTTTATTTAAATGCCAAGAGCTCTGGAACCAAATTCAAAGCTCTCTGGAGCCCCTCTAAATATGTGGTAATAGAATAGGGTCTATACCACATCAAAATTCCATTCTATGGAATGAGAATCTTCACCAGATCAGTTCTTGACCTTCTCTGGGGAATACCTTAAGAAAATTGGTTCAGGTATAATTTCGTTTGAAGAATTCAGATTTACTATGAGAGAAGTAAATCTGATTCTAGTCCATTGTAAATTGGGGTAAATCTAAATCTTTAGGCATCAGGCTCTCATGTTGTATCTACCCAAAGGCAGTCCTCTTAATCTTAAGGCAGGAAAGTCATAGCAAAACCAGTTTTTGCCCAATTTGCTAAGACACATGGATAATAGAGCTTAATCTTCTGCTTTATAGATGACTTTTACCCAGTGTCATACTAAAGGCTTAAATTATTAGTAATTTTAATGAGTATTAAATAATAAATGAAAAGTCATGTAATAATTCATATAGCCCTCAAGTAGAAAAACTTGCTTATGCTTATTATAAGAGATCATTAGAACCATCCTACCCCAGCAAATTGATATGACTTTATAGGATCTTTTAGAAAACTGAATCAATTACAGATCCCAACAGGTTTCCCAGAAGAATCTTGACTTGAAATGTGTTAGCTATTAATATTTCAGTCCTAACATCACACTCAGAAGATCACATCACACTCAGAAATTCTTTGGCAACTTCTGGCCTGGGCCAACATGCTCCTGAGGCTGGGAGGAAGGAAAAGGAAGCTGCCATGACATCCAACACCACATATTTTAAAAGTTTCAGACCAAAAAAATTAAATTAAATTAATGATATGAAGGTAAAAATTAATTTCAAGGGATTTAAGTTTTATAATTTATAGAAATAGGCAAATATGACAGTAGCTCAATAAATATTGACAAATAATTGAATAAATATACAAATGAATTTTTATACTCCCAAGTAAGTAAATGACAACTTGTACCGGCTTTCCCCATGGCAGGCTATTGCCTTTCCTCAGACTCTCTCTGAAAGTATGTTGGCGACGGATTAGAATTTCCTTTGCTTGTTTCTCACTTGTTTCTGTGCTTAAATTATATTTATTGTAGGACAGTGTCTGAAATGAGAATGGGAATGGGATTATAGACACATGCTGCTCATTTTGAAAGCATTTTCAGCATATTTTTCAAATATAAGCAAAATCATAAATTTAACTGAGTTCATTTTTCTTGGACTTCCTTCCCCCCCCTGCCCCTTTTCAACAATCTCACCCAAATGACTGGTGCATATGTTCCCTAAGATCTCACCTAGATTTGCTTTCCATAGGTAGTTACTCATATACTTCAGTTCTATTCTTTCCCCATCAAATCTAACTTATCCTATGTCCTAGTTCTTTAGAAATTTTCTGATAACCAAATACCTAATTTGATAAATAGCTTAGTATCCATATGATCTTAGGTGATAGCAGTTTAAGGCACTCTTTCCAACATAACATCATTGCATTTCCCTTTAAAAGATGCTATCAAAGTCTCAAATTAAAAGAAAACTTGTCACTTAGTCATTTTTAGTCAAGTCTGATTTTTTGTGATTCCACTGTTGACAGAGATATTAAAGTGTCTTGCCATTTCCAGCTCATTTTACAGATGAGTAAACTGAGGAAATAGTGTGTAGTGATTTGCTCAGGATAACACCAATAATAAGAGTCTGAGGCAAACATCAGGCCTAGCTGCCCTAAAAGAAACCTTCTGTTAGGAATTTCTGGCCCTAGAGTTTGCTGAGAGTGACAACTGGGTGGGAGTGGAAAGAAATGCCTTTCAATGTTCCTCTGATCTATATCATACAGCCTTGCCTATTTTTTACTTCCTGTACTGATACACTAGGGACATATTTCTTCTTATTTTCTGACTGCAAAAATTTATAGTACACACTCAGACTTCTGGAATGGACATCATATGATGTCACAGAGACATCAGGCATTTTGACTAAACAAAATATCTACATTTTGGTCAAAACTGGGAATTTTTCATCATAATTCATCTATAATGCCGAAGTCATATTGACCCATAAGCCAAAAGAAACATTTAGGGCATAATTATCTTACAGTCTAAGAGTCTGACATATAGGGCAGTAAGGAAAAAACTTCTTGTTTTTCTGTTTGTTTTGTTTTTAACTAAGACTTTCTCTTTCTCCTTTTTTCTTTTCTCATTCCTTCAAAACTGAAAAGTGCACCTGAAGATTTTATTATGAAAATATTGGCAATGAACTGACTATTCAGATCACATAAATGACTGAACAAATCAATCACTGATTCACATATAAAGGCTCAACTAAAGTGTGAGGTCAGTGGCTCCATCTGGAGGACAAAATACTCCATATTACTATTCAGATCTGCCATATTGCTTACAATAGTAGGGCATCATTCCTGAGTCCCAGAAGGACTTCCTCTATTTTAAACAGAAATAAAAGCAAAAAGAGAAAGAACACTTCTCATCCTCCAGAGGCTAGTTGTATTTCAGTCCATCCTTCCAAATTCCCAATCACATTGAAAACACAGAATAGGACAAACCAAAGGAGAATTTACCACAAACCCTAGACAGAGCAAGTTTGATTATAGCTTCTCCCTGATTCAACAGACTTTGGGAGGAGAATTCAATTGCAAAAAATGATCCATGGAAATGACTCACAGTAGAATGGTTTTCAGTGATTTAAAAAGAACCCTGAACTCACCCCAGACCTGCATAGTATGATTACAAACTCCTAAACTAAAGTAGGCATTCCTAAATGAAGAACTCCTTAGAACTTGGGAATTCCTTTTTCTTTGAAGATAACTGGTCTTGGAAGTATACAGAGAGTAGACTACTCTCTGAACTCTTACCCATTGTTCTGGTTCAAAACTGAACCACCCATCACATATGGAAAAAAATCAAAATTACTATGCTGGAGATGGAGACAATGATTTCTACTGGCATTTATATAATGTTTCAATATTTACAAATATTTTCTCATATTCTCTACAAAATTAGCAGACTATCATCTGATCAGAGAATACTTATCTGCTATTTAAGATTAACTATGAAGTTATTTTTCTAACTATTTTGCTTGGTCCATCTATCTACTTTCAACTATTTTATGTAAACAAAACAAATAGGGACCTAATACAGTGCCTGGCACATTGCACTGAACCTCTTATGTCTGGCACACTGCCTAGCAAATAGCAGATATTTAATTCATTGATTATTGATTGATTTCATAGGTGCAATGAAGCTTTCAATGAGGAATTTTTTTTCTCTTCTAATCTAATTTTTTTCTGTTAATATAGATCAGCATTTTCCCTTCAACTTATAACCTTAGAGGGGTGCTTAAGGAGCTCAGAGCTATAGCTTGCTGGATATCACATAAGGAAAATGTAACTGAGACAGGATTTTAACCTATCCCTTCCTGACTTTGGTCAGCTCTCTAATCACTATACCATGTTGACTTTTACATATTAATTATAGACAGAGTAAAGACTTCTTTGTTATAAGGAATTTACTAAGAAACTCTCTAGGCCAATGCAGACAGGCCCTTTCTCTGAAACTTATAGCCCGAGGGTCACTGAAAACTTGTGACTTGTCCAGAGTCAAACAGCCAGGATATGTTAGGCTGGTGCCTGGAACCATGGACTTCCTGATTCTGAGGTTGTCTGTCTATTCTTAAGTCCATAGCGTAGTAAAAAACATTTATTTCTTCAGTAGGTACCGAGTCCTACATAGGCATACACCCTATAATCAGCTATTTTTTTTTTGTTTTTTTGTATGTGAGAGAGGAGGTAGCAAACATTATTTTCTTTGAAGATAATAGAGCATTTATCCTGATGTAATTGGGAAAACAGAGTTCTAGGCCCAGCTCTGTCATTAAGAAGTTGTGAGATCTTCCTGAAGTTATTCAAATTCTTTTAACTTCAGTTTCTTCATCTTTACAATGACCAGAGACTGTTTCAGATTCTGTCTAAAACTAGGAATTTAGACACAAATAGCCAAATAGCAAATATCTAGCTGGCCTGAAATTAATCTTAAAGAACACAAGGAGAATCAACAATAAGAAAAGTCAAGAATTTCTAAACTAAGCTTTGGTTAGCTTTTGGTTTTGAGAATCTTTTTGTGGGGCTATGGAGATAAGCATGAGGAGGACCTAAAACCTCCATACAGAGGGACTAGGACTCTCAGGTTAGCATAGCCTGGCCCCTAGAGTAAGATACTGATTCTGCTTTTTGTTTTTGTTTTTGTTTTTTTTTTTTTAACATAGAATTCATCCTCCTGGCAAAACAAACAAAGAAAAACTCACCATAAATTTCTAGATATGAGCACTGCCCTTTCCTCTGTAAATCTCTCTTATCTAAGAGAAATGAATTGGTTCAGGTGAGGTTAGATGAAGAGGAAATAATGCAATGATTTAATTGACAAGCCTCAAACCCTTTCAGAAGAACCCAGAGGGACTATTACATACCCTTTGACGAACTTGGTACATGTTATGTGTTAGAATGTCCCGCATGGATTTCACATCCTCAGGGGAAAGTCTTTTGGTTCCTTGAATTCTCTGTGCTCTGTATGTATCAGGGGAGGAAAGGCAAGGCATTATTCTGCTAAGCAAAAACAACAGCTGGAAAAATGTTTCACTGTCTTTCCAAGAATAATATATCCAAAAAAGTCATGTAGGGAAAACCACTGAAATACCCCGTAAATGATACAGTATTAAAACAATGTTGCATTATTACAAACTTAAAGCTGACCACTTAAGAAGGATTTAATTAAATTTCATTTATCTTGATGGCTTGAGGAAATATTGCTGTATCTCCTGAGTTATCTGCTCTCATGACTAATAACATTTGTCTGATGCTGCACACAGAAAAGATAATCTGGAACAAAACTTGAATGAAATGAAATGAAAATTAGTAATGAAAAAGCTAGTGCAACTTAATTGAATGACTATTTATATTAGTTAAAATAACAACAATTAACCTACCTGGAAGCTTTATCAAAGCTATTACTATAACAGGTCATAAATATTATCTGAAACCCAATGCATGCATTGTGAGAAACTGACACAAGATGCCACCAGTAAGAAAGTTTTATATTATGTTTTCTTTGCTTTTTCCCATTTATACCTCAGATTTATAATAGAAAGTTATTATATCTTTCTAATCTTTTCTACATAAAATTTTACTGCCAAATTAATTTTTGATTTGTCCTGCAGTTTTACTGATATAGGTTTTGTTAGAGTGAAAACTTTCACCAATAAATATCATCAACTATTTAGGAGACTTCATGTAGGGTTGGAGACTGCCTTTCGGCTTTTAGAGTTTAAGTGACTTGCCCAATCTTCCTGACTCAAAAGCTAGCTCTTTTTTCCTCCAGACCACTTTATCTACTCACCATTAATTTTACCATTTGAAACATTCATTTCTTATAATCGTATTTTATAAACTATTTGATTTGGGAACAGAATTTTGATTCCTGATTGACATGGAAGATACCAAATTCCACTTTTAGACAAAGAACTCAATGGGAGTCCTACAGAAAGAATAGCTACTGAACACACACACACATTCACGAAAGAGAGTGAGAGAGAGAGACAGAGACAGAGAGACAGACAGAGACGGAGACAGAGAGAGACAGAAAGAAGAGAGAGACAGAGACAGAGAGACAGAGAAAGAGACAGACAGAGAAAGACAGAGACAGAGACAGAAAGAGACAGAGAGGAGAGAGAACAAGAGAGACAGAGACACACATACACAGAGAGAGAGAGAGAGAGAGAGAGAAAGAGAGAGAGAGAGAGAGAGAGAGAGAGAGAATGCTGGTGCCTAACAGATATACAGTGTGGTTTGGGGTGGGGTGGGTGGGGAAGTACATTTTGCTCGGGATCTATTGAAAAAGGTCACACTAGTGAGCAACCATGTAGAACAAAATCAAACAAGAAAAAAAAAAAAATCTGGTAGTATGCATGGCATTGGCCCTATCTTTTCCCATATCATACTATCCCCCAGCTTTAATGAAAAAAATCGCAATGGCACCATGTAATTTGTTCCTAATTTTTGGTATTTTGTCAAAATGAGATGTACTGGGGGAAGGGAAAGTTATTCTATATTGATAATGAATAGATGTACAATCAATTTCAAATAAGTTTTCCCTGAAATTGCATATTGATCTCATTTATATAAAATGATTCAATTACTGGAGTTTAAAAGATAAAATGTTTTAACATTTCAGATTGTTAAACTATACTTTTTCATGTCATTCAATATTTATAAAAAAATATGAAATAAATAAAAAAAATTGTCAATACAGTCCTTACTACTTTTGAGATTCATTCAAAGTACTAAGTAAATGCTTTAAAATACCCAGCACTAATATACACACCAAATGCTTGCCTAAATACTTACTAGCAAAAATCACACTAAGTCACTTTTTCCTTTTTAACCCCCACATACTATGATTTTAAAACTATGATGGAAAAGGCCTGCCAATGTTGGTATTAACAATACATTAAAAAGCCAAATCCACCAATCATTAATTATTTGAGTTAAAAAGAGTTTCTTAATTCCTTCAGCTTCCTATTAGAAAAGGGCAATGAAAATACCTATTCTGTTTATCTTATGGAATTATCAGGATCGAATGAAATAATAGTAACTTAGATTATATCACACTCAGAGATTTGTAAAGCATTTCTACTAATACCATTGGATTCCAGAACACCTAAGAAATTCTTGGAAGAAAAAAAACCACTCCAAACAAAACTTAGGGGAGGAGGCGGGTATGCAAGTTAATATTTGGCATTATAAATCCATTTAGATAGTGGCTTTAGTCCACATGTTTCTTTCCTAACATTGTATAAAGGTTTGTTTGTTCAGAAGTCAGCTGCCTTGATCTCAACAGAGGAATTCCTTTTCGCTAGGCTTCTTAGGAGTTTCTAATAAGATCAAACAGTTGCCATCTAAATACAGAAACTGTCATCATAGGGTAATGTTCTCTTTTTCTATTCATCTAAATTTTGTTTTTTAAGTCCCATAGGCTTGATTTGTTCAGAATAAAAAGTGGGGGGAAAAAGTGGGGAAAAAAAAATCTTTACCTGAGAGATTCTTGTGTTTAACTCTGAATCATTGCCTAGGTGGCAGTAATAGAAATAACTAACTCAACCAGATAAGTCTTTTGAACACAAAGGAAATTTATATTTTGTCTTGAGGAAAGAAACACCAGTAATTGAGAGCTATGCCTTTAAATTGTCAAGCTCCCAAATATTTTTAATCATGTGACAGGCTGATTTTCATTGAGATAAGTGCTACTCACACACCAAAATAAGTTCTGAGGGAGCAATAAGAAAAGCCAAGGAAATCCTCATTTTCTAACTCAAATACTCTTAAAACCTATGATTAAAAGCTATATAACTGTTGGCAGTAATAATTCAGACTAATCCACACACGTTTATACATAAAGAGATGATTTCTTCAACAGCACAGCTTAATTCTTGTTCATGACTATAAAAGATTAACCTTCACTTAAACCTTATTCCTTTATTTCGTGGTTCTTGATTATGGAGTGAGGGTGACTGGATTTTTTAAATTCACAATACAGTAAAGCTCAATTTTTAATGTGTTCTACAAGATGGAAAGACTTTGACAATAGGCTATCATCTAAGCACTATATTGTTTGGAGTGATTCATTATCAAAAGTTTAGCTTTCAGTTCATCTTTAGGTAAAGTGCTATGGTGAATAGATGGATATTCTTAGAATTAGGAAGTCCTGGGTTCAAATGTTGCTTCTGATCCAAATTTGCTGTGGGATTCGGGGCAAAGTCACATAAATCTCAAAGAGCAGTACAATTCTTTAATGAGACTATAAATTGCAGAGTAGGGATACATCTATATTGTTAGTTTCCTTTCTTGTACCAATGAAATCACAGATCCAGACCACAAATAAAAAATAAAAAAAAAAATCCCCAAACTTATAAAACCACCAAAGGTATTAAAAAAATGGATTCACACCATTGAAATGTTAGATTTTTTTCAAAATAATAAAAAAAAACTTATGGGATCATTGACTGGATTTTAAAGCTGGAAAGAATCTTTATTAGTTTTAGCTAATTCAACCTCTCATTTTACAAATGAGTAACCTGAGGCTTTTAAGAGATAAAGACATAAGTGGATATTCAAATCCAGGTCTCCTTTGTACAAATTCAGTCCTAACTCCATTACAAAAAACTTGCAAGAATGGGGATAACATTTTATCTAAAAGAGAGGGATAAGTTATTCTGGATCTCAACTTCATTTCTTTTGATTTTCATTTCTAATTCTACTTTCTAGTGGCTTTCTGAATCTAATGGTAATCTCTTGATTCCATAGACCAGCCTAATTGGACTCCTTTCAATGGCCTGCAATGGGCTTATGCTTGCTCATTTCTGCACATTGGTCCATACTATTCCCCATTCTTGGAATACCTTTACCTTCTATATCCTCCATCTTTAATCACTGAAATCTAAATCATCTTTTGAGATACAGTACAAAGGAAACATCTGAAAATTCTTTTGTGATCTTGTTCTTCTGGACTTATAAGTCAGAAATAATATTTTCTTACCTGGAAATGTAATAGCACTTCATTCCTATTTCCTTTATGTATTTTCCAGGCTCTATGTTACACTCTTAATTACTTATGTATGGTATATCATTATTACTAAATTATCAACTCCAAATAGGAGAAGGGGGGAAATTAATGCTTTATATCTCCTACCAGGTAGGACTTAGAACAACACTGTACAAAGTAGGTACTTTATTATTTATTATTTATATTTCCATTTAATTCAACATTCTTAATAACATCCTTATTAACTTAAGTAATCTTTGAGTCCATAAGCTAATAAGTAAATTAAGCATCTTTGGGAGTTTCATTAACTCCTAGAAGAACTGATGCAGTGATTTATAATTTGGTAGGATAATAGCCCAAAATAAAAGTTAATGTCACTTTCAAATGTTTTTAATTTACTCTTAGTGAGTCACCTATATCAGTAAAACAAACAAACAAACAAAAAAACCCCACAGATTTAAGAAGCCCCATAGGAAAGGAGCTTTCTTTCATGAGGACTTAGAGCAGGCAGGGAAACATTGATTTGCTTCACATTTCCATATTCCTTTTTATCCACATCCCAGTCTTTCCTTATAATACAATGAAAAAAAATGCTGCATTTAGAATCAGAGAGTACCTCTGTAACATTGAATAAATCAGTTAAACTCAGTGAGGGAAAAGAGTCCATTCCTAAATTAATTATCTTGTGGTCTTTAACTTTCTCATACCATATTTCCTTAATAATTTATACTCACTAGAAATACAGCACATGGTCCCAAACCTCCCCATATAATCATACAAAATTTACCTTAAATACAATTCTAAATGTACTCAGAACATACAATTTTCCATATACAATCCAGAAAGCATTATATCCTTCCCACTTCCTCATTATTTTACTCTTTCAATCCCACAAGGGGACTTCATCTATTCCTTTTCATAATACCTTGGCAAACACAGATTAAATTGGGTCAGTGGGGATACAATAGAAGCAAAGAAGCAATGGGAAGAAACTTTAGGAGCAGTCACTGAGCAGAGCATCAAGCCAAAGACCAGGCTTAAAGAGAAAACATATTGATAGGCAAGGGAAGAAAAATAATTATGTAAAATCTAGGTTGTAATTGTATCGTTCTGTCATGGCTCTTTTATAAAGATTAACATTTTTTTGATTGGTACTTGCGGAAACAAGATAAAAGATGCTATATACAGGTGAATTTCCAAATGGAAAGGCTAATATTAATACAAAGGAAACGCATTCCTCATGCTTCCACCTAATGACTCAAGACAGAGTATGGCACAATGCATAACTACTGGCTTTTGAATCAAAAAAATCTAGATTCAACTCCTGCTTCAAACACCTATTAACTGTGTAACCCCTCCAGGCATGTTAGATAACCTTTCTGTGTTTGTTTTCTCATTTCAGATTTTTGTCTATGAAGTTCCTTCTAGCTCCAAAGTTATAAAATTTTAATTATTATTAATAAATTATTATATTTTATTGAAATTAAGTGATATAGTTGTCATTGAATTCTGGTATGCACTTCCTAGATTGAGAAATGGGATTTACTTACTGGAGTGGTATCATAAAGCCTGTGGAACTTAGAATCCCAGTCTCTACCATCTCAATAGCCTGTTTCATTTCCAATTTCTTATATAATGAAACAATGCTCGATTTGGGCTGGTTCTCTCGGATCAAAACTTTCCGTAAGTATTTGTGATCAAACTTCTTAAACCTGAAAATGAAAAACAATTGTTCAGAAACTAGTAATATATATGGGAAGGAGAAGGGAAGAAGGAAGGGGAGAGAGAGAGAGAGAGAGAGAGAGAAAGAGAGAGAGAGAGAGAGAGAGAGAGAGAGAGAGAGAGAGAGAGAGAGAGAGAGAGAGAGAGAGAGAGAGATCATCAGCATCACTTATCCCTACTTTTTATAATACTAGGGGAAAAAGCCTGGAATCAGAGCTATCTTAGCCTTTTAACAAGTCACTCCCCATCCCCCCAAATGGTGCATTTTTGAATGAAGAAAAGAAAGAAGGAAATGACGGCCCACTGGCCTGTAGATATTGGAAATCAACTAGACAAAGGGAAGGATAAGCTGCAATCAGGGCAAAAAGTGGGAGTGAGCAGGGAATAGGGGAGACACAGCGTAGCTTAGCTCTAATTGTGAGAAAAGAACTGATGGTGGGTTGAAGCTTTTGAACAAATGTTCTATTCTAATAGTGCATAACAGCAGCAGCTGCACTTACAGTAATACTGGCCTATTCAGCTAGACACCAATAAGTTTAAATGGCTCAGTTGTTACAGTAGTTTTGCCCTATTATGTTGCAGATGATTTTGAATCCTGCCAATTAAGAAAAAAACAAAACAAAACAAAAATTCCAAAAAACATATGTCCTAACAGTATGAATGACAGAGAGACTGAATAGACTGCACATTGATTTGGTACTGATTGTTTTACTGCACCCTATGCCCATTATAGACTGAATCTCACATCAAGCATGTGGTCCAGTTTACACTTTGTTTTGTTTTAAATGGTAGTTGTCAATCCTTCTGATAATTTACTATTCAAAGGGCAGCTTATATGCCTCCTTTCTTTTCCAGAAGAGGGCCCAAATTTATGTGATAATATGGTTACATAATTAAAATTAGAAGAAACCTCATACCATCTGCTATCTCCTACCACTACCATTTTACCATTTATTATTTTACTGAGACCAAGGGAGATTGAATGATTAGTCAAATTCATCATATAGATAGTCAGAAACAGGATTTCAACTTAGACCCTTGGATTCCAGAACCAGTCTTTTTTGAAGACTTCTAATACATATATACCTTTTACCTCCTGAGGCAGCTCATTCCATCTCTGAATAGTTACAATCATTAAGAAGTTTTTCTTGATATCAAGCTTACATTTCCTATTTTGCAATTTCTACCCACTGCTACTAGGTCCATTATCTGGGACCAAATAGAACCAGATTAATCACCTTAAGTCAGTGATCTACATCCAGATCATTACCCATCCAAAACTTATAGTTTACCATGCTTGTGTCACCATTACACCATAGTTATTCATAGCTAAAGTTGTAGTTTCCCTTTTGGCATCCTAGGAGGAAAAGTGGTCATAGGAAAGGCTTGAAAAGTTGACAAATTAACTCACTCCATTCACTTGAGCCCACATTTTTCTACAGCCATCACTAAATAAATATTTGTTAACTCCATAACTCTAAATTCTATCATTTCCTCTAAGAAATAGTGTTCTGAAATGAATATATTTTAAAAACAAAATCTGAAAATGGGAAAATGTGGAGAAAAATAAATTTGAAATTATGTACTGCAGAGGTTATCTAATTCATCATTACAGCCAACACAACAAATCTCTTCTACTATCCCTGGCAAATGGATAATTTGCTTCTGGTGCCTTATCTGACAACTGGTTTCATTGTTGGGTCTTTTATCAAAACTTCCTTATTCCTTTTCCCTTAATCTTTTTTTTTTTTTTGGGGGGGGGTGTAGAGAGGGAAGGAGAAGTCTAGATCTGTTATTTTAGTCAGTGAACCTGAACAGCAAAATTCCTTCTATTGTGAAAATTAACAACTACTTTGTAACTTTTCTTCTTAGAGGGTGGCCAGGAACATTGAATTCCAATTCCAAATGCTTATTATTCATCCAATACTTTCTTTGGTTTCCTTCCAGTTATATTAAGTTAAAATCTATTAGAATTAGGAAGAAGAGGGTTTCCAGTTCTTCACTATCAGTTCACCTCACTCAGCCCTAGGATCATTTGCAATTGACTAATAAGAAACAATTAAAAGATTGAATCATGTGACTTTTCTTCAGAGTACAAATGAACTAGAGAGTACTAGAACCAGAATGTATGAGAAATTTTTAAAAATTTCTGCTTCTTTACAATCTTGTAGACTTTATCAAAGACAGATCTTTAAGTCAAATGTGTGCCCTTTAACACCAGTCCTAATAAGTAGACAAACATTCCTGAAAGGCAGATGAAAGGCAGGACTTTGTCCACATCCTATTTCACTCACATGAGAGCATGTGTTCTAACAAGCTCTTAACCTCAAAAGAAAATGTAAGCAGCCAGGAAAAACTAAGTGAGTTGAAGTATGTAATAAGACCCTCTACATACCCTTTACATGATAAGTCCCCTAAATTGACTACCAAAGATCATATTAAGAGCTAGTAATATTGAAGAGATTCTGCGGTCTTGGTTAAAGTCAGTGTAGAAGAGGAAGAGAAAGAAAGAGAAAATAAGAGACAGAAGGAAGAAAAGAGGAATAAAACACTCTATTTTCAGAGAAAAAATAAGGAAATAAGTGAGAAAGTCATTTGTCTTGAACTCACACACAGAGAAAGATATCAGGTTTGTTCTGCTTTAGCCTTCTTTCCTATATGGAAGAAGGAAAATCTGTATGAGCATGACCAATATTCTTCCCACTGTTTTCTGATCTAACTAGAAGCCTATAATACTTATCCTCTTGTCCCAGGACTATCATCTATTTTTTATTTTTAATTTTTTTAGTTTGCTGCTCAGTACAGTACCCACTTTGGGCTAGTGCTGAGAAACTGTACCTTTCAATCAATCAATCTACAAACATTTATTAGCATTGTGCTAATAACTAATACAAAGACAAAAAAAAAAAACATATGCCTTTAAAAAGCTTACATTTTAATAAAGGATAGATCTAGACATATGTGTATATACATACATACATATATATATATATATATATATATATATATTCACACATGTATGTCTATATAAGACATATACAAGTTAAGAGAGAAAGCATGATGTAGTAATTAGAAAATTGCCTTCAAAAGCCCCAAAGGCCTGGCTTTTTGCCAAGTATTAAACATTTAAATTAAATACACCCCCCCCACATATATATATATATTTTTTTCCATACATATATATATATATCTACGTATATATATTGTATATGAGAAGAAAAACCAGTTTGATGGACAAATTGTACTTTGGAGACATTGTACAATAGGAGAAAAAAATCTCTTGTCTTTTAACATAAAGATAACAAGTATAAAGAATATTTGAAGGTATAAAACAATGTAGGTTCAAAATTCATCAAAATCCACTCTGTTGATTAATAGCTTAGTGACTTTGGGAAAATCACTTCATCTCTCTGTATCTTAGGGGTTTTTTTTTGTTTTGTTTTGTTTTTTACTGATAACATGATAGTGTTTAAGGAAATGACTTTCAAGGTCCTTTCCAGCTCTAGATCTATCAGCTAGAAAAAAATATATATATATAGATTGACGTGTGGGTTTTGATATACTTTCCTCTTAATATGACTCATTCAATAATATCTGATTCTGTTCTATTTCAATAGGAATGAATCCCAGAAGTATAGAGGTAAGCTCTCTCACCCCCCCCCCCCAACAAACAAAACAGCTTTAAATCCTATGTCTGATACATATTGGTTGTGTGACCTGGGTTTAAGCATTTTTTTTTTCTAAGACATTAAGTTGCAAAGAAGGTATGAACCTGCATTGGTGAAGGGAGTTTCCTCACTCGGGAGTCCCTTTTCTAATGAAATCACAAGTTTAATCCCTCTCTATAACCAATTTGAATACTAGTAACTTTGGAAAAGATGGAACTAGCAAGCTAAAAGGAACAGGAAAAAGTTTCATTTACAAAAGATAACAGGGATTCCTGGAGTTAGAGGGATAAAGGAAGAGTATTCCAGGCATGAGAGCCAGAATGCAAAGGTCTAAAAAGAGGAGATAGAGTATCATGTGTGAATCATAGAATGAAGGGAAATACAGCTGAACTACAGACTAGAAAAGAATACACCACTAGGTCTAGATTAGTGTGTGAATAATGAATGCAGTAAAAAAAAAAAAAAAAAAAAAAAAAGGTTATTTTATTCAAAATCTTGCTGCTTTTTTCCACTGGGATATCACCTTTGCTACATTTTATATAATTTGAATAGTGTGATCTGGAAAGCCAGGAATAGAACGGTTTGTGAAGAGCTTTAAATGTCAAAGAGAAGAGTTTATACTTGATCCCAAATAATAGAGAGCCAACTGGAATTTATTGAGTTGGGAAGGGGGTCATATATCAGTATTGCATTTTAGAAAAATCATTTTGGCAGTTGTTCATGGGAGAATATGGAAAGACTAGAAAGCTGAAATAAGGAGATCAAATAGAAAACTACTACATAGTTCCAGTAAGAGGCTATGTGGATCTGAATAGAGATGGTGCTTATGTGAATAGAGAGAAGATGGTATGTGCCATAACAATGTGGTGATAAAACCAACAAGATTTGGCCAATGATTATTCAATATGGGATGAATGAGGAGGTCATACCAAGCATGACATGGAAGTTTCAAACTTGAGTGACTTTTCAAACATTTGAAACATCATGTATCTCCAAGTCTTCTCCTGGTGAAGAATTCATGGTCTCTTTTACCATTCCCCATATGATTTTCAGACTTTCTGATTACTTCCCCTGATAGTCTTTATTTTTATGTTTACACTTCTATCTCTTCATTAGATTCTTTGCTTTCCCAGGTGTCATCTACACACAAAATATCCAATTTCCTTACTTGTCTCTCACTTGATAGTGGCTCCACTGTCCACACACATCTTCAATTCCAGCCTTCAAATGGTCCATCAGCTACCAAAATTGAACATAAGGACACAATAGACTATGAGATGTTAATTCTGACAAATACAGAAATAAAGGTCATGCATGGGGAAAATTAAGCAACTGGAAGAGTGGGCCTTTAATATTCTGGAACTCTCATAACATCCACCTATCTTTCTAAGTACTTTACCTTCATAATATCCAACATTGTCTTAGTTTCATAGATTCAAAGACTGTATATTAATTTTTTGATGATGACCAGCATTTCTAACAATAACAAATAAAAGTTATCTGTAAAATACTTTGTATAATAACCCAGTTGAAATCTCATGGAAATAGCTAAGAAGTATCCACTCAGTGAAACCGAACTTATGTAGATCCTAATAGAAAGAACAAAAACTACCATGTTTAGATTTAATGTTTCTTTTTTAGTAAGCAAAGTCAGCTATGTGATTTAATAGTTAGAGGACAAAGAGTCAGGAAAAGTTGACTTCAAATCTTGCCTCTGTTACTTACTAGCTGTTACTTACTAAACTTTGCACAAGTCGTTTAAATTCCCTGTCTTAGTTTTCTCATCTAAAAAATGAGGATTATGATAACCCATAACTTAAGAGGATTTTAATGAAGACCAAATGAAAAAATATATAGGAAGTACTCTGCAGTTCTTAATATATTATATAAACATTAGCTATTATAACTACCACAATAGAATAAATGCTATTATAGGCAATCTTAAAATTTTGTCCATAGCTACTTTCATTCTATCATTAGGCCTATAATATATTGTTTATGTTTATCTAAAACTGTTTAGGGAAAATAAAATGGTAAGTTTGAACCTGTAATTTCATCATGATAGCAAGGAAAGAAATATTCACTAGTAAAAAAAAAAAATGACTTTTCTGAAATTTAGAGTATTAAAATATGTTTGGGTACTAAAGAGGTAAATGAATTGCCCAGAATCACCTGGACAACAAAGCAGAGGCAAACATTTAAAACCCAGCTGGTCTTAAAGTTAGCTTTCTATACAATAGTATTTCTCTCTTAGGAATTTAGCAATAGCACATTAATCCAAAGGAAATACCTCCAAACAGATTTAGAGCAGGAAATGTCAAGGTGTTAGTTTTTTTACTTTTCACTAAATAAAATTATGGAATGAATTTAGATCTAAATATGATGTCAATTCACTGATTGAATTAATTGTTCTCAGAAAAAAAAATAGACAAAAAATTTAATATCCCAGTTTTGTTTTGTTTTTTGCTGTATACATAACCTTTGGTTTCTTGTAAAATAAAAAATGTGTCTCAGTTGTACCCTTCCTCCATCACTACCAATTTCTAAATATTTGGATTGGGATATTTTTAATTTTTGCTTCTCTGTTGACTATATAAAGATGCATGTACATATATATGTATACACATATATACACATATATGTACAATACATACATGTGTACATAACACACATATACGTGTACATACATGTATAAGGCATATATATACACATATATTTAGCTCTAAAAACCTATGTATTTCCCCATCAAAATATTTCCAGTCTTTCATGAAAATCTTATTCCCTTGTTTTATTGTGAATTGGGTTCTCAAAGGTCATGCTAATGGAGCATAAACTATGGCTGGTTTTACCAAGCTTAAAAGGCTTTAAATATGAGCCTGTTGATGGAGCATGTTGTTTTCTGAGGATTAACCCTGGTTAATGGCTAGATCAGTATAAGTATATCTAAGTACAGCAATGTTCTGTTCATAGCAATTATGAACACTAAGATGAGGCAGCAATCTACTTTGATGGAGAGTGTGCCCACATCATTGAAACCACTGACTTTTCAGAATAAAAAAGTTCTTAATGCTAGAGAAGAACCTCCCAAAAAAAGGCTTTGGTTAAGCTAGTTTTTAGTTTTGAGCAGGCCAGTACGACTTTTAAACCACTACCATCATTTTTTCTCAGATTCCAGTGGAGGCTGGACAGAAACTTGTGCTCAAAAGCCATGGAAAAAGCAACTCCTTCAGGTCACTGGCTCTATTTTCAGATCCAACTCCACAATCTAAGAGCAAAAAACATTTTGAAGAAGGGACCTACCATTCCTTATTCCACTGATAGCTTCATTACCAGCCAGCTATCAATTACCACCAATGGGTGGCAGCCTATATAGCCTAAGAGCAAGAAAGCAACAGCTATAGGGATATGACCTAGTAAATGCCAATTCAGGTGATATAATCCCTACCTCCTCAGCAGCTGTAGCTACTGAAGACTTTTAAAAAGAAATTATCTCTTTGGTAATGTCAAATGGTTCACCATTAGAAACTGATATAGTCTTATTAATGGAAATTATATTCAACAACATATATTATTGTGGGTTTTGTTACTTCCTAGGGAATACTGGTCATTACCATCTGACTTGCAGCCAAATCCAGTGTGTATTGTCTCTCTCTCCTGGAGATCAGGGACTGTCTTACTTCTTGATTTGTGTCTCTGGCACTTAGAACTTTGCATGTAAGTGCTTAAATTCCTGTGACAGGAGAACACTGGACAAACTGTCTAACATCACCCCATTAAAAATTTGAAAAGAGCAGTTACTCTGAGTAAGAGATCACAAGGTAAATGACTAAATGACCTGAGGAAGGAAGTCCAGCTTTCTTAGTCATTCTGGCTCAATATTCTAATAACAATGCAATTATTCTACTTGAGAAGTTTATGTGCTTTCTACTGAATCATTTCTCTAATTCTCTTTCTTAGTTAAATAGACAGCTTACACGGGTATGAAGTTCTTCATTGATGGATTCTTTTTTGTTCGTCTTTTTCACATCTAGGTATCTCACCAAAGGACCAATAGTGATTCCCTGTATCAGAAGGAACAGCAATTTTTTTTCCATTTTATTTATTATTCCCATTTAAAGTTCAAAGGCTGAAAATTAGAATGAGATCATACAATTTAGAGTGGAAAGAGACATTAGAAATGGTCTTGTCTAATCTCCTTTTACAGACAAGGAAACCGAGGCACAGAGAAATGAAGCAAATTTTTCAAGGTCACATTACTAATAAGCGTCAGCATTGGGACCTGAGCACAAGTCATATATAGTGATTTCACTAACTTCTGCATTGTTCTAAAAAGACAAAGCTCCAGGGAAACTCAAATTAACTGAATAAGCCAGTCAAATTAAAGTCAGCAATAATGAACAAAAGCCTCTTTTTTTTTTTTTTTTTTTTTTTTTTTTTTTTTAATATCAACTAGCTGCTATTCCCCAGCTCCTATTCCAACTCCTCCCCAATTCTTTCAGTATGAATCAGCATCAGTTCTCAGGTCCAGGCTTCCTGTTCAGGCCCCCCAACACTTGATCTGATCCACACTAAGAACCCTATAAAAACCCCAACAGACTTTACGGTTTTGAGATGTCCTATATCATCTGAAGTTCCAAAAGGGTCCTCAATTCTACCTGGATTCTATTGGATCTGACCTATATCCACCATTCTTACTATTTATCCATCATGCTGCTAGTATGTCCAACCTCCCACCTCCAACAAAGCTGGCTTTTTTTTTATTGTAAGTTTCATGTTTCCTTGAACTAAACTACTGTTATTCCAAATCTTCCTAAACTTATAGGACATCTCCTAAAATCAATGATATTTCTATTATACAAAATCTATGGATTTACTTAATATCCTAGTTTTCTTGGACTAGATTTTCAACTGGAAAACCAATACCATATTATAAAAATAAGAAGGTCAGTGAAGGACTGAAGAGCTTAAGTCAAATAACTCCTTTTATAGGTGAAGAAACTAAGACCTTAGAAAAGGAAAGTCCTGGGGTCTGAAGACCATTTAGCAGCAAAACCAGAACTAGAATTTGTTATTCTAGTGTCCCTATCAAGCTAATTTTCTGATTGTTGTTATTAATTATAAAAGTTTATTATAATTAACAAGTATTTTGTTATTATAAAATAGCATGATTAATCATTCTTTTGTCATGTTATATTATTTACACATTATTAGAACTAATAATAACAATAAAATAATCAACTGCATTCTGTGGTGATTTTACCATTAACTACCTTTAATAACAGTATTAAGTTTATAAAGAATCCTAAATAACTTTGAATTACCTCCATAAGGATTAATTCTAATTGAAATATAAATTAGCAAGTTATTGGCAACAGTCCTTTCTAGTATTAACTGGGATCTTAAGATTAGAGAGGTCAGGTGGAAATCACTCAGATCTCTTAATTAATACTTTTTCCCTTCTCAACTTATCTTAGATTTCTATATTCTGCATACCTCTTTCTAGTTGCCGAGAAAATGCTGACCTACATTGGTAGAGGGAGCTTCCTCACCTAGGAATTCCCATCCCAGTGAAATCACAGTCCCATGGTTGTGTTCATATTGTGTGTCCCCTCTCAAAAGAGTATAAGCTCCTTAAGGGGAGTCTTCATAGTCATAATGCCTTAGATATAGTATAAACTTGATAAATTCATTGAATTTGAAGTTGCATGCTATGGGACTTGGTTAATATACATTTTAAAGTATGCACTGCAGTTGAAAGTAGACTTAAACCAAGACTTTTCATAAGAATTTTAAACCTCTGTTCTAATCTAGCTTTCCCTTAAATTATTAAAGCCAAATGTTGAAAATCAAGTAGTGCCTTTTAAAACTTATATCATACATATTGAAGAGAGAGTAAGAGGAATGTTAGAAATGTGAAAAAAGTTCTTTTTTTTTTTTTAAATTCAAAAGAAACTCACCAACCTGAATGAATACAGTAAAATAAATAATAACAAGAGTGGCTGTCACAAACATTTTCTTCCTAGGAAACAGAGATAAGGGCAGCAAAAATGCAAGTGAAAAACTCCCAGCTCCTCTAAGCCCACTGTAGAAGATAATACATTGGTCCTTGATGGTGAAGGGAAAAGTCCGAAACTGGTTACTGATGTAGAAGAGAGCAAATACACCTACCAAGGGAAAAGAAAATGTTAGAGAATCCAATCTAATCCAATCCAAAAAACATTTATTAAGCACCTATAGTGTATCAGGCACTGTGCTAAATGTTAAGGATACAATTAGTAAAAAGAAAGACAATCCCTGCCCTCAAGGAGCTTACAATCTGAAAGGAGAGACACACAAAAGGAGGCAGAGAAAAGATTCATAGAATCAAGGTCCAATGAATGTGACTCTAACAGTGGGACTTTTTTTACACAGACTAATAAAATTCAGTGTTTAAGGGACTAGGCTCTATTTAATCAAACAGTTAAGTTCAAAGGGTTTTTGTTTTTGTTTTTGTTTTTGTTTTTGTTTTTGTTTTTGTTTTGGCCTATAACAGGCAAAGAAAAACAGTGTTATTGAAATGTTTGCTTTGCATTCAGTTGCTTTGGCATATTTACAACTGAACTAACCATTGTTTAGTATGAATCCTGCCTTTTGGAAGGGCCAAAACATTCTACACCAGACTGTTGAAATGAAATATAGTCATTCATTTTACAAGAATTTTTTAAGCATCTTCTAGAAGCAAGACATAGTTATAGGCATTGCATTCAGACCTCATTTAAAAAGCAATATGATCTAGTACACAGAGGATGGCTATTGAAATCAGTCCTTGAAGAAGTCTTGTCTGACACATACTAAATGGGTAGCCATATTACTTAACCTCTCTGGGCCTCAGACAACTGCTTAAGATTATGAGATTCAGTTGAACTTCCAAGAGAAATAATTTATACTTTCCTTTCATCTTCCCTCCTTTCATCCCAGTGATCCCAAATAAATGTACATTAAAAATCTAAGTTTCCATATTGGCAGTAAGATATAGGGCAATTTTTGAAAAGATCTTAATTAATTAATTAATACCTTAATATGAGGTATACTACATAATTAATATGTACTATTTCTATATAAGGATATATTTATGGGTATTTTATTAGCTCTTATGATAACAGATTTACAGTAGGAAGGCATCTCAAAAGTCAACTAGTCCAAGTCCTTCATTGTATAGATAAGGAAACTAAAGCCAATGAGGTCAAGTGATTGTCCAAAGTCATATAGGTAATCTGCATCAAAGATAGTATTTGAAGGTTGATTTTCTAACTAGAGAGCCAAGGCTCTTTTCCCTTTAGTACCTAACTAGAAAAGTTTTTAGTTTCATGTTGTTTTTGTTTGTTTTTAAAAATCATGTAAAGCCAATTGATAATAATATCAAAAACTTTGTTATTGCAGGAAAAAAAAATTATACATACTTTTAAACCCACAATTCATAAAAATTGCTGTCTATCCTGACTACTAAGACAAAAATGTCACCAGACAGAGCAGACATCTAGAAGCCATAATCTCACCAATCAAGATTGTAGACCTTGTGGAAGTCTTTCTCGTGAAGACAACTGGGAGAGATAGCCTAATCAGCAAAAGATGGTAAGCCCACTAGAAGTATCTTATCACAATTTACAATCCACAAGGCTGGCACCACCCTCAAAATCTATGAAGGCCCAAACCCTGAGGATCCAGTTATTTGTGTTTTCCAACATTAGAAGTAAAGAGACAAATGGCCAACCCTGTCCCTGCTGGCGGAAGTAAGGAATGTGAAGATCTTAATCAATGGCCTCCCAACAATGGGAATCATCTTATAATCTCCTTTCTTGCACCTTAGGGTCTTTTGGCTAAGCAATTTGCAACCAAGTCTGAAGCTGGCCACACAGTACAGGACAAGATTGGAGTAAAAAAAAAAAAAAAAATCAGGAATAATCTGTTAAGGATCACTTGTGACTGCCCTCTTCCTTTCCTATATGGATACTTGGCAAGTCAGGACTGTTCACTATAGCCTAAGTAGAATTAATCACTTGCCTCCAGGTCTAGACTAAAAATCTTTTTGCTATTAGAAAGCAGGGAAGGTAATGGCTATCTGTAACCAAGCAACTTCATCTTTGAACTCTCCAACATCCAAACAACCCTCCACAAATTAACAATGATTCATTACTGGATTATAAATTTAAAGCTAGAAGGGACTTTAGAGTGCCATTAAATTTAATCACATAGCTTTACAGATATGGAAATTGATGCTCAGAGGAGGTGATACTAGATCTGCATCCCACAGCTAGTAAATATCTAAGGCAGAATTTGAACCCATCTTCCTGAAACTACTCCAATGCCTTATCAATTATGTTTTGCTTCCACTCCAAAGTCTTGGATGGATATGCAGTACATGTTTCAATAGATGATACTTTTTTGGTCCTATTGAAAGTCTTCTTTTTTGCTAGTTCACAATTTTAGTCTAGAACAGATCATCAAAATCCTCAAAGTAGGCCAGTAGAAGGCTACTTTCATTAACATGTGATGGAAAATTCCTGGGTTCATGATTTACCATGATGGATGTAGATAGATTCTTAAAGTCTATACTAGGGGAGCATAAGCTCTGGTACATAACAGTTATAAGTAAAGGTTTTCTATCTCTCCAAGTCCCCCCTTTTCCTCTTTTCTGTTCCTCTGTCTCTTCTTGCATACATGTATAAAATGAATCACACACACACACATACATGCACACACACACACACACACACACACACACACACATCCATCCATAAGGAAGTGACCAGGCTAACAATTTTGTATCCTTTAACTTCCAGTATCACTGGGCACTGGAAGCTCAAGGCTAACTTCCTTATTAGACTACTAAGCACTGGAAGTTAGGGTCTCCAAACTAGAAGAGCTGGTTCAAAAGTCAGGAGGAGGAAAGTGACTTTTGCTTTGGAAAAAAAATCACTGAAGACAGTGAAGAAAATATAAAGATAGAGATGGCTGAAGTAGGATCAAGGAGTCTTTCTGAATCTTGAAGACAGCCCTCTAAATCTGGGAGTACTTCCAAGGATCTGAGGCAGCTGTTTATACATTTTCTGCAGCTACAGTCTTTGGGTCTGGGGGCTATCAGATCCTGATGGGATCCTTTTCATCCTCTTTTCTTTCCTTCATGGGGTTCTGGGATAAAACTACTTCACATATCCTCAGATTCTTGTTGGGGCTCTTCTCCTAAAAATAGTCTTAAAGAGTGTATTTAGTTGCTCTGCAAAGATTCTATCTTTTTTCAACTTTAGCTGAAAAAGCCTTCTTAATTTTTGAATATAAAGAATTTAAAAACATATGCCCAATCTAAGGGGGAAAAATGCATCAGGATGTACAAAAGAATACTGATCTCTGAGTCAGAAGACATGGATTCTAGGTCTAGATTTGGCAGTAATTAGTTTTGTGATCTTAATCAAAGCTTTTGTTTCTGAATCTGATTTTTACAACTATAAAAATCAGGACAATGACACATTGAATTGAATGATTTTTAAAGTTCCTTCTTGTTCAGAAATTCCATATATATCCTACTTGAGAAAATATAACACCCTTTTTTTTCCTTTCATATGCATAAATATGAATGAAGCACTGGGTGCCTAAGCAAATAGATAGCCACCTGCATCAAGCCATCACCAGGTAGGCTGCCATACCCTTATGGATTCTTGCAGTACCAACCAGCCCTACCACAGCACAGCACTAAACTCAAAGGTTCCCCCCATGGGCATCAGTCAACCTCAGTGTAAGAACAGATGAACAACTAGGGCTTACAGTCACTAGCAAAAGAAGCCTGAGATAATATTTCCTCAACCCTGGGAACAGAGTTCAAATTTAAAAGAAAGCAAGAAGGGCAAAAAAAAAAAAAAGAGCAAAAATGAAAAAAAGAAGAAAGGAGGAGCAGAAGCAGGAAGAGGAAGAGGAGGAGGAGGAGAAGAAGAAGAAGAAGAAGAAGAAGAAGAAGAAGAAGAAGAAGAAGAAGAAGAAGAAGAAGAAGAAGAAGAAGAAGAAGAAGAAGAAGAAGAAGAAGAAGAAGAAGAAGAAAGAAGAGATGAAGAAAGAAGAGGAGGAGGAAGAGGAGGAGAAGGAGGAGAAGTAGTAAGACGAAAGAAGAATCTATTAGAAAATTATTATGGTGACAGGGAAGACAAAGACACAAACTCAGAAGAGGACAACAATGACAAAACACCAAAGGGCAAAACTTCAGAGAAAAAAGGGAAGTAATTTCAAGCTCAGATAGAACTCACGAAAAAGTTCAAAAAGAAGCTTTAAAATCATATAAGAGAGATAGGAGAAAATTTTGGGGAAAAAAAGGAGAATGGATGAAAAAGAATTGTTTTTAAAAAGGTAGAGAGAATCAACAGTTTGGAAAAGGAAACAGCTACTTAAAAAATAATACTGGCCAAATGAAAAAGGAAATGCAAGAATTCACTAATGGAAACAATTACCTAAAAAATACAGTTGGCCAAATGGAAAAAGAAGTACAAAAGCTAACTGGGGGAAACAACTCATTAAAACTTAAAAATGAGCAATTGGACACTAAAAACTCTATGAGATTTCAAGAATCAAACAAATTTAAAAGAATGAAAAAATAGAAGAAAATGCAAAATATCTGACTGGAAAAATACCCTACATGGAAAACTGATGCAAGAGAAATAATCTCAGAATAATTGGATTACCTGAAAACCATAATCAAAAGGAGGACCTGGACAGCATCTAACAAGAAATTATCAAAGAAAACTACCTTGATATCTTGGAACCAGAAGGCAAATTAAACATTAAAAGAAACCACCAATAACCTTAGAAAAGAGATATCCAAATAAAAACTCCAAGGAACATTATAGCCAAATTCCAGAACTATCAAGTCAAGAAAAGAAAAAACTACTTCAGAAAGAAACAATTAAAATATCAGGGAACCATAATCAGGATTACAGGTTTAGCAGCTGCACCATTAAAGGATCAGAGGTCATGGTGCATGATAATCCAGAAGATAATAGAGCTAGGACATAACCAAGAATCATATATCCAGTGAAATTAAGCATAATACTACAAAGGGGAAAAAATGGTCTTTCAATGAAATAGGAGGATTTGAAGCTTTCATAAGGAGATCAGAATTGAACAAAAAAAAAAAAATTGATCTCCAATATCAAGACCCAAGAGAAACATAAAAAAGGGGAAAAGGGAAAAGAAAACATAAGGGATTGGACCTATACTGTTTGTTATTATTGTTTATCCTTTGTCCTCAAAGAGGACCATGACATCAGGGAGGTGATGCCATAACATGCAAGTGAATTAGATTTCAGTGAAGGAGGGCTGGGAAAGGAACCTGCCTCATTGTCCCCTTCAGAGTCATCTGGATCCAATGGCAAGATATAGATCAAGATGACTGGAGATGATATTCTTACATGGGAAGATAATATTTGTAATTCTTAAAAATTGTACCGCTAATAGTATACAATTTACCTAATTACACTAATAGTATATTTAGTATAGTTAGAAGAAATATAGACAAAGGGTACAATATAGGGTGAATTTGAGGAAAAGACATAAAAATAATTAAGGGAAGAGAAAGAGGAGTATACTGGGTGCTGAGGGAAAGGAGGGGTAGAATGGGATAAATTATTTCACGTGAAGAGGCAAGAAAGATCTATTAGAATGAAGGAAAAAGGGAAGGGTAAGAAATGGGCATTGCTTGAACCTTAGTTTCATCAGTATTGGTTCAAAGAGGGAACAATATACACAATTAATTGAATATAGAAATCTATCTTACCAGATAGGAAAGTAGGAAGGGAGACGATTATGTAAAGGTGGGGGTGTTAGTAGAAACTAACGGAAGAAAGAGGATTTTTTTTTGCGGGGGGAGAATAGAAGCAAACTACTATCAAGGAAATAAAGGGTGAAAGAAGAAAGAGGAAGAGAGGACAAACAGGAGGAAATATATGATGAAGGGAAATACACAATTAATAATCACGACTGTGAATGTGAATGGGATGAAGGAGGAGTCTGAAAAGATGGCAGAGCAGGTCAGAAAATTCCAACTTCTCCAGATTTCCCTTACAAACAAAATAAAACTGTCTCAGGATAGAACTTTTATAAATAAATAGGAGTTGGGGCACAACAGTGGTCCTCCTGGGACAATTCAAAAAATCAAAAGAAAATATCAGGAAGAATGAAGTGTAAACATCAGTAGTCTAGTTTCATTGAAATAGCAAGGGGGAGCCCTGGAGCTCTCTGCATTGGGATGTTTATGGCCTTACACAGATGTATATGAATATAAATGTCTATAATTATAGATATCTATGTGTATCTTGGAGGGGGGGAAGGAAAGAGGAAAAAAGAATAAAGTAAAAAGTACACAGCAAAGAAGAAAATAAAACTTGCAAGGAAGCAAAGAAAAGGTAGATATCACCAAACATAATGTAATATTTATTATATGTTTCCTTGAAATGGAAATTTATTGTCTCATATTTTGAAGCCTCTCTACTATGCACATGTCACATCTTTTTTTTTTCCTTTTTCCATTTTTTTGTTTTTCTATTTTGAAATAATAATAATAAAAGAAATGTATAGCAGAATAGATCAAAACCCAGAATCCTATGGTATGCTGATTACAAGAAACACATTTGAAGCAGAGAAACACATACAGATTAAAGGTAAGGAGCTGGAGCAGAATCCATCACACCTCAGCTAAAGGGGAAAAAAAGCAGAGGTAATAATCCTGATCTCAGGCAAAGCAAAACCAAAAATAGATAAAAATTAAAAGAGATGAGAAAGGAACCTACATCTTGTTAAAAATGTATAAAAATAAAGTAATATTAATACTAAATATATATGCACCAAGTGGCATGCCATCCAAATTCTTAAAGGAGAACTACAGGTTTATCACCAAAAGAAATAGCATTATGAAATTTAAAATAGTTAATTTTGATTATATTAAATAAAAAGGTTTTGCACAAACAAAACCAATGCAACCAAAATTAGAAGGAAAGAAGAAAACTGGGAAACAATCTTTATAGCAAGTATCTCTGATAAAAATCTTCATTTCGTATACAGAACTATGTCAAATTTATAAGAATATAAACTATTCCCCAATTGATAAATATTCAAAGGATATGAACAAGAAGTTTTCAGATGAAGAAATCACACTGAAGGATTCAACTTCATAGTTGAACGTTCCAAGGCAGTCTTCCCAATTACTCCTGGTATTTTCTTTTTTACTTTTATAGTACTTCAGAATTAGAAAGAACCATAAGAGCCCATTCAGTCCAATATATATCAGAACAGGAATCCACTCTAAAAATAACTCCAACTACTTCTTAAAGATCTCTAGTGAAGATGAATCTCTCTCAAGATAACTCTGGCTACTTTTGTCCAACTCTACATCAGGTCAAAACCTACTTCTACAATGACCCTTCATAGTCAAGCAAAACCAGTAGAATCAGTCATGAAACAGTCTTTTTAGGCTTAGATCTTTTCTCCTTTCTGATGCCTAGGCTTTAGAGCTGTGCCTATTTCCATGTTCCCTTCTCTCTAATGGGAACTGTCTCACTTCCTAAAGACAGCTTTCCCAAAAGAATGCTTTGAGGGAGCAGCCAATGACACAGGGACTAGAGTACTTCTGGAGTAAAGAGGACCTGAAGGCAAATCTAGTTTCAAAAGTTTCCTAGCTGTGTGATCTTGGAAAATTCACTTATTCTCTGTTTGCCTCATTTTCCTCAACTATAAAAGAGAGAGAATAATAGCACTTAGCTCCAGAGTTATGAGGATCAAATAAGATGACATTAAAAAAAAAAAACACACAAAAAACATTTGGTTGACACATTGTTCAGTAATTCAGTCATGTCTAACTCTGAGTTTTCTTGATAAAGACACTGCAGTGGCTTGTCTGAAGCTAGATTTGAATTTTTAAGTCTTTCTCAGGATGTTTATTCTTTTCCTCTTTCTTTTCAACTTCACCCTCCCCTCTTATATATTGAAGTCCTATAATAAAGTCCTGTAACTATATACTTTAAATAGGCGTCCATGCTATAAAGCCAACCTGACAGCCAGGATTCAATAAGCCCTACCTTGACTAGCAAATAGTAGCAGAGAGCAGACACCTGTACTTTTGCTGTGTCCATCTCCTCTTACCCAAGGATTGATAATCATATCATTATCTCTGCCACTGTGAAGGATAGGATAGCTGTCTACCTTGTGATTCCCTTCAGTATCTCTGTGATTCCAAATTATCATCTGGCAAGGCTGAATCTCCCTTCCCTGAAAATATCCTCCATCAAACCCATCCATGTCCTTTCCTTTAGCATCCCTATCCCAATCTTCTCTATCCTTTCATTGTGATCTTCAAAACTGCAGTTCTCATGCTAACAAACCACCCTTCATGTCTGACTTTGTGACCTCCCCCTATAAGTCATTTTGTACATGTTTTCTACATTTTGTAAATTTTTTAACTTATGTAAATAAGTTAAAGATATAGGTAAGCTTCATGTGCCATCCCCAGCCCTCAATAGAATCTAAGTTTCTTGAGGGAAGAAATAATTCCCTTTTTGATTTTGTAACTCTAGTGTCCAACATAGTATTTGGCACATACTAAATGTTATGAAATTCACATTGAATTGAATTGAATTGAGCAATTGAAATGACAACACTGCCTAAAGCCACAAATTATGGATCAAGTCATTTTAAGTTATTTTGATTTCAGATTAAAAGTATTATAGTATAATGGAAGCTCATTATTTAGTTCCTAAAATATTAACTTAGAAGACAGATAAAGCCACAGCTCAAACTCATTTCATTTGTTTGAATTCTTTAATATAATAACATACAGCAGTTTTCAAAAGTTGTTCTCCTTTATGCCAGGTATATTTTCTCAAGATTCTTAACACCTATTCCAAATCAAGGGCTCCTGTCCTATTTTAGGAGAAAGTCTTCTAACAGTGCTAAGATTTGTTTTGACCCAAGATATAATTTGAGATCTCATTTTCACCACATAAAAAAGTGCAAATTAAAGCTGTTTAGGATCTATAGCTGATTTAAAATGCAAGAATGTAAAAATTGGCAGAAGGTGAGAGGGAAGGGAATAAATTTATCAGGCTAAATATACATGTTGATGTAAAGGGTCTCAACATTTTTTTAAAATCTCATTTACAAAAAAAAAAAAAAAAAAAAAAAAAAAGAAAAAGAAAGAAAAGAAAAAAGAATTTAAATTTTTTTTAAAAGTTCATTTATTCTAGACCAGTGATCTGCACATAATTTGGCTATATAATGAGAAGACAGGGCTCTTTGGAAAAGACCCTGATGTTGGGAAAAATTGAAGGCAAAAAGAAAAAGGGATAGACAAAGATGAAATGGATGGTGTCATAGAAACAATGAACATGAATTTTGACAGACTTTGAGAGATAATGGAGGATAGATGGACACTGCAAGCAATAATCCATAAATGGGGTCACAAAGAGTTAAGCATTCAATGACTCAACAAGACAACAAGTGAGTTGTATCCTGACTGTATAGAAGCTATAGCCTAACTCCAAGGGATAGATATATAATTCACCAATCACAAGGTGAATCTCACCCTCAATGGATTCATTGCAATATAACTGTCCTTTTCTCCTAACATTCCTTTAGTGCCACTCATCTTTCCAGTGTGCAAATTCCCAACCTCTGTCCCTCAGAACTGGGCTTGTTCTTCCTCTCCTTCCTCCTAGACTGTTTCACCTGCTATCAGAGCACAAATGCTCTGGGAAAATCCACCGTGCACTTAAATTCCAACCATATTTCCAGAGCATCTGTTGGTTTTAGAAGGCACCCCTTCAGAAAGTTTCTGTGCTTCAGGGAAGTAATAGGTGAATAAAAACCCAATTTCTTTTCATTTTCATTTAGAGTTGGACAGGGTTAGGCCGAGCCAACATGAGTGGATTGGATACCACAGATCTTAATTGTCAAGAGTACCACTGTTTTCCAGGATAGTAACTGTGGTGTTGTTTTTAGCCCCACACTCTCCCTTACTACCAATTTAATCAATTTCCAAATGTGATTGTCTCTACCTCTATAATATTCCTAGTATCTGTCCTATTCTTTGTACTCACTCATCTGCCATCTTAAGTCAGGCCGTCATCATCTCTTTTTTAGTCTATTGCCTTTTACCTGGTCCCCTTGCTTCCAGTCTCTTCTCAATCCAATCCATCCTCCACTCAGTGGCTGAAATAATTTTCCTAAAGCTGAGGTCCGACCATATCACTCTCCTCAATAATCTCCAGTGGTTCCCTATTTAATCTAGAATAATATGGGGGCAGGTAGGTAGCACAGTGGATAGAGAACCAGCCCTGAATTCAGGAGGACCCAAGTTCAAATCTGGTCTGAGACACTTAACACTTCCTAGCTGTGTGACTCTGGGCAAGTCACTTAACCCCAGCCTCAGGGGGGGGGGGAAATCTAGAATAATAGTATTTCACCTTCATTTCACCTTCTTAAATTTTCATACCCATTATCAATAAATTCTGATGGACTATTATCTCAAAGATTAAATATAAAATTCTCTGAATTTTAAAGTCCTTCACAACTTGGCCTTTTTCTATCAACACTGGCTCTGTGGATATGACTCTTAGTCTTTGGACTCTTGTTCTACTTACTGGCTGTCCTCTATACCATGAATATTCTTCCTTCTTCCACTTTTTGGATTCTTTGGCTTACTTCAAATCTCTCTCAAATCCTGCTTTCTGCGAGAAATCATTTACACTGTATATATCTTGCCTAAGTTTATGTTTTCTTTTCCATCAGAATGTGATCTCTTTGAAATCTAGAAACAGGTTTGGGCTTTTTGTTTATTTCTTTGTTTTTGTTTTTCTTTGGTATTATTTCCCAGTCTATCCCAGCTCCTGGCATATTGTAAGCTTTTTATTAATGCTTGCTTTTGATTGATTGATTTTTATATTTGTGTAAATTTTTAATATGTACTATTAATTTAATAGCATATATAGCATAACAATAAATATGCACATATTGAAGTTCATGTTTTTGTTTTTTTTTTTTTTTACTAATGGAATGCATGATTTAAAAAAAACAGTTTAGAAATACCTGCTTTAGGCAATTGCATATTGTCTTATCATGTGAAAAATATTTTCATCTGTGTATGTAGGTGCAAACATTTTCCTGACCATATAACATGCCTATTCTTTCTTGACTGGTTAAACCGGTTAGTGTCAAATTTCCACTTTATTTTTGTATTGAATCTATTTTTTTCCTTGGAAAAAAAAGACATTGGTTTCTAGGGTTTCAACATTGAAATGTTGGTTTCTTACTTATTGCTCTCCAAATCTGGCAGAAGATCAGGGTGAAGCAGACAAAAGCCCAGTTCCACTCATGGTCTTTTCCCACTGTTGACACTCCCATGAAGATGAAAATCAGTGTCTCACTGACACTGCTCAGCATCTTCATGAAGTATTTGATGGTGGTATAGGAGGTCTGTGAAACATTTTCTTCCACATATTTTTTCATTGTCACGGCACAGGCTGTGATCCTATAAGAGCAACAGAGTTTCAGTCAAAACTACCAATTCTTCAGGAACAATTTCAAAAATAATCTTGCTGACAAGGATAGCTATACTAATTTTATCTTTTAACCCAAATGACTTTCTTTCTTTGCTGCCATGCTGTAGATTTTCTTTAAAAATTATTTTTTCTTCTACTGACATCTCTCTATAGTGAGAACTATTTAACCCGGGATCCAATTCTATTTAATCAAATATATAATGATATAATCATTTTATATAAAGGCAGGGTTTTGATGAAGCCTTTTCATATATACACATACACACATATATACATAAATGAGTATGTATAATACAGTTACATACATGTATATTTGTGTGTACATATATAAAACATGTATGTTTGTATGTATACATAAAAACTATTTTGATTTTATTGGTTTCCATTGCAATCTTATGCATTTTAATTTATTCACTTAAAAGCATTATTCTGAGAATGGGTCTTGAGAAAGGCTCACAAAACTGCTGAAGAGGTCCATGACACATGTAAAAAGAATTAAAGGTTTCTCAAAACTTAAGCATTGGAAGTAACTTAATTGTTCAAAATAGAGCAGTTAATGCAATATCAAACAGCCAGTATTTCCTTCTGACAATTATGATAACTTGGAAAGATTGAGTATGGTATGACCTTTACATGATAAAATGATTAAAAAAAAAAAAAAGTCTATCTGGAAAGGTTAGTTTGCATCTTCCCCATAAAGTTACCAGTTAAACTTTTACCTTAAATTTTCTCATTCCCATTCTTTTATCTCCATTTCAAAGAACACTTTCAATGGCACTAAATCAGTATCAATTGCCTGGGAGGCATGAGTCAGTCAGGAATGCTATCAGTCTTGTTTTTACCACATGTACAGCATTTCTTATGATTGTTTTTATGTATATAGTTCAATTAAAATGTGTGAGGTCCTGGGCACTGGTACAGTAAGAGACATAGAGCAAACTCAAGAGATTAGTTCAGACTAAAAAACAAAAACAAAACTTAGGAAACAAAAGACTGAGACCTACATTGAAGAAAGCAAATTTTAAAATTTTCTCTTCAGAAAGCATCTAAACTTCTTACTTTCTCCAGTCAGCTATCTCTTCTCTCTCTACACTGAAATAGTTGAACAATAATCAATGACTTGCCATAGGAGTATAGGAGAGTGAGAATGTAGTAGTTGATAATAGTAGCCAAGAATGAGTTATTTCAGGATCTATCTTCCCTTATTTAAAAATATATTTGTTTGTTTGTTTCTGTGTGTACATATTTACGTATATAACACACCATTTTATATACTATTTGATATATATGTCACTTTACATACATAATATTTACATAACTAATCTAATAACTAGTATAATATATTATAATATAACATATTATACTATACATAGTATAATAATTTTGATTAAAATGATTGAATTATTTTTAGAAGCTTCAGACCTATAATTTAATTAATTGAAAGGTGCTGTTAATTCAGTAATTTCCCCATTACTGGAAGTTAGTAATAGGAAATTAATAATGAAATATTGCCAAAATTAGTATTCACTAACAATTAGTATTGTTGAAGATCTAAACTGATGTTACAAAAACATAGCTCTTTCCTAGGCAAATAATGTTGGTAATGCAAATGAAGATGTTGGGGAAACATTTGTGCCATACAAAAGGTCTGAATCAGATTCTGCGAACATTCAAAAACTATAAATCCTATAACAACTATGAGGGTAATTTTAAAATAATGGCTTTTTTTTTTTTTTTTTTTAATGTATGCCTATGATAGAATGCAAGCTACTTATTAGCAGGGACCATTTGATTTTTATTTTTGCATCTATAGCGCCTGGCACATAAGGTGCTCAGTAAGTGTTTGTGGATTGGTTGATTGATTAAAAATGGTCCCCATAGGACTATTCTGATTCTCTTTTAGTTGTGGTGAGAGATGATTCTTAATTTGTACTCACGCCAGGATGCCGGAAAGGTAGAGTGTTTCAGCAGCTAAATAAGACAAGTAGCTGAACATGAAGACAATCAGTGGTTCAATTGCAGAAATGTTCTGTGTGAAACGTGTGATAAAGGCAGAAATGAAGCCGAAGATGATGCCAAAAAATACCCCTCCAACTCCTACCACAATAAATCGGGCAAATCCAGCCAAAATGTCAATGGGTTCTATGTCTTCAAATTTATGCATCTTCGTGAAGGCAATTAATATATTGTATAACACCTGCACAAAGAAACAATGAACACTAATTAGAACTATTTGGGATTCTTGAATTTCTAATTTGTGTTTAAGCCATAATAATAAACAACAATAATAATAAAAGCTAACATTTATATAGCTTTTACTACCTTCCAGGTGCTATGCTCTTTACAATTATTATCTCATTTAATCCTCACAATTACCCTGGAAGTTAGGTGCTATTATAATCCTCATTTTGCAGATGAAAAAAACTGAGGCACACCAAGATTTAATGACTTGTCCAAAATCATACAGCCAGTTAGTATCTGAAATTGGATCTGAATTCATGTCTTCCTGACTCCAATGCTCTATCCACTGTACTACTTTTGTTATTATTGTTCAGTTGTTCCAATATCTTTCGATTATTCATGACCCTCTTTGGGGTTTTCCTGACAGAGTGGTTTGCCATTTCCTCTGCCGATTTATTTTACACAAGAGAAAACTGAGACAAACAGCATTAAGTGACTTCCACAGGGTTTTATAGCTAATAAGTGTCTGAGGTCAAATTTGAATTCAGGTCCTTCTGACTCCAGGACAAGCACTTACTCCTCTGCTCTACCTAGCTGTCCTCTAGTTCAATAGTTTTTTTTTTTGTTTTTTTTTGTTTTGTTTTGTTTTTTTTTGTTATTTTAAAATGTATTATATAACCTATTTGGCATATGTGGAAATATCAAAGGGCTAATAGAAAGAGCAGAATTAGAAGGTTTAATTATATGATTAATACAATTAATGGTATACTATGCTAACAGTATGCTGTACAATTAATCCAAACTTGGGCCAATTGTATAACCTCTCTGGTCCTCAGTTTCTTCATCTGTAAAGTGAAGAGTTTGGACTCAATGATTTCTAAGCTTCCTTCTACTTCTAAATCTAAGAACTATTATAGTGCCAGGATATATTATATAATAGACTGAATTCTATACAGAGTTAGGAGGTTCCCACAATGTGACTTAGAACAAAAACTTGATTTTGTGTATCAAGTAAACTTCCTGGGGGCTTATCTATTTACTGGAGGTCTTAATATTATTAGGGTTCTTACCACTTCATTATACTTTTAAGTCAATTTTTTTGTACAAGTCTTTTCTAATGCTAGGCAAATTTTCTGCAGCACAAAAGAAATTATTTTACATAACTTTCTCCAACTTTTCCCCTAATTGGGATTATTTTCAATCATATTATCAAAATTTCACTTTTTAGAGCCTCCTAAATTTATTGAAAAAATATTTTCTTTCAAAATTTCTAGCCAAAGATTCATGTTCCTACTTTTTTCCCCACTCAAGCCTACGACCATGTCTAATAACAATCATAAGTTTCCTTTCTTTGTAATCATGAACTTCAGATGACATCATCATTATTTCCCAAAGTTTCTATCACTGCTAGATCAGGTTACTGATCTAAATAAGTGGAGAGTGCTCTCATAACTGAGTTTCCAACCATGAGGAAAGTCACTGATCTTTCAAGTAGTCCCATTAGTATTAGCCAACCTAGCTTTTCTAAGTAAAATTCCTGCAAGAAGGCAATAAGGGATGTGCATGAAGGATGTCTCCCATGCCTCACAGCTCTGCCTATTGAAGAAAAGCTCTCTTTAAGGATCCACTCAAAAGCCACCTCTTATAGGAGATTTTCCTGATTCATCCCAGTGGCAGCATCTTCCTCCAGGCTTGCCCTGACCAAATTATTTTGTATTTATTTTGAATATACTTTGCATTTATTCACCTTGTTTGTATTCCCTAGTTTATTTTGTTAATACTAAACTCTGGCTTTGGTGTCACTTTCAATATTCGTGGGGGCATTACATATCTTCTTTCCACATTAAGTGGTCTTTCAGCTGTTGGGAACTCCCCTTGCTTCTACTTTGACCCTTGGTCCCAGAAATGGCTGATGTCCATACAAGTTGACTCACAAACTGGGGGGGAGGGGGGAGAAGAGGAAGGGGAGGAGGAGAACATCATCAATCTGCAAGTCTTTCAACAAATCTGGAGTCAGTTAGTAGTCAATTGAGTTGGCAATAGTCTCTTTTATTTAAATAAAGTGAGGCCACATTACTAGCAAACCTTGGCTGAGTTTTGAGAGGGAAAATAGTGATTTATGGTTACAAAAGAAATCCAAGAGAAATCCAGTGGTTTTACTGTTCCACTCCTTGCATGTCTCTATCCTGGAGCAACTTTAGATGAGGCCTTTGGAAATCACTGGGTGTTGCATTTTTCAAAGTCAACACAGATCAAGGAAGTGAGGAGCAACATGAGAAGTTAGCATCTCTATCCCACAGCAACCAGAAACAGCAGTTTTGCATGAGCTTAACTGGGTTTGTGGGGTGGGGGAATGAAGTTAAACTCAAAGAAAACTTTAAGAATATGTTCTAACTTGAAGATTTGCTTGTGGCTGCCACAAACTGAAAGTGCCTTACATCTGCTTGCCATGCTGTTAGAAGCATGGGTTGGAAAGGTCACCAAGCTCATACTCATGTCATCTGGTTCTCTTTGTTTTTTGTTTGTTTGTTTGTTTGTTTTTTGTTTTTTAATAATAATTATTATCGACTTTATTCAATTATTTTGAGAATAACCCTCTCCCCATAAGCACAAAACACACATTCTAGTAATATACAAAAGTTGTCATTAAAAATATTTTAAAGTGAATATCTTTGAAGACCATTTGAAGTTACTTTTTCTTAAATCATAAGTTAATCTGAACCAGTTAAATTAGAGATCATATCAAATGAAAGTCAGATGATTAATACTATGGTTTCATGTATTCATAGAAATACATGAATTATTGAATTCAGAATTGTTTTACTTCCTTTCCTAATTTTTAAGTTATTATTATAAGTTATGCTTTAAATTCAGCTCTGCTGGACATGTGAGTTTTATGGAATCTTCCCCCCATTTCCCCCCCACTGATTTCTGCTACTTTCAAGGTTGGAAGGGGTAGGGATCTTTGTCTTCAAAGGTGAAGACTTAAACTTGTCCCCCTCCCCCCACCCCAGCTACTTAAGGTATGGAGTATTTTAGTTTGCCTTCCTTCACCCCTGCCTCTTGGGAGGTGGAGCGGTGGGAAGGGCAGCCACATGGAATTCTCTCCTCCCCCCTCCCTCTAAACTGTTCCAGATGATTTTTTATCAAGTTGTACTCACCCTGGTTCTTAGTTAAAAGGATAAAACTGATTCATATAAATATGAGGTTATGGTAAATATCAGTTTAGGATTTATCTGAAACTTTAGTTAATGGGATTTGTTATTGGAGGTAAAATTTCTTGGGTTTGTAGTTAATATATCCCTGCATTTTTTCCTCCTGTAACTAATTTCTATAATCAGAGCACTGGTCAACAAGAAACTGTTAATGCAATTCAATTATGCCATATCTTGCTGTTTCCAATCTAATTATCTGTAATCATTATATCCTAAATACTTGAGTAAATAAGTATTTCATCTGGTCATCTATCAGTTACTAGATATTGTGTCTGGATATTCAAGTTTTTTTTAAGGTTTATAATTAACGAGAGGCCACATCTTGTAGTAGTCCTTGTGGACCAGTCTTTTCATCTCAGATTGTTCTAACTTTTCTTTGTTAGATTTATTTTTGTTTCTAGATTTGGTCAAATTACAGATACTGACTTGCTTCTGGGACCTAGATTGAGCTTTGATTTTTGGCATGCCACATTACACCCATTCCCCCTACCTGGACTGAGAATCTCTGCCCATCTTCAGCAGAAAGCAGTTTTTGAGAAAACTATCACCCCTGCTCCAGATGTAATTTAGACTGATATGGAGGAGTGGGAAAGTAGCTGAATTGTTAAAACTATTACTGGGATTTTGGATGGAAATTGTTAAACTTGTGTAACTATTGCTATTATGTTTGAGGGATTTTTAGTCTGTTACATATATGTATATGATTTATATGTGGGATGATTATTTGATAATTCCTTTCCGTGAAAAAAAAAAAAAAGGAAAGAAAAAGGGAGGTAGAAATAGGAAATTGGGGAAACTGGTGTATTTTCTTAGGGACTTCTGCCCCACCCCCTATCTTACTAGTTCAGATTTAATTGGAAGTCCAAGTCCTAATTGGAAGCCAACAGTCCTTTACTCCTTGCTTAAATTTACTGGACTGATTTGCTGGTTATACTTTAACTTTGAAATTCCTTATTCTGCTGGAATTGCTCTAGCAGTCAGTCTTTGGGATTATTTTTTAGAAACAACCAGAAATCAGATACCTGTCTGGGGACTGGCAGTCTCTCTGATCTGTTTCTCCACTCCTGTTACTCCATGTCCTTATTTAGTATTTCAGCATACTTAAAAGGACCTTGCAGTTTGGTATCAGGCCTCTAAAAGTTTGGAGTTTGCCTGCCTTGGTCTAACTGCATAATTTGTTCAGAAATCTGATCCTTTCTGCAGCCCTCTCTGTTCCTCTGGGCTGGGACAGGTGGAGCTACTCTAAGCCTCACCCTTCTCCCCTGGAGTGGGTTGCCCCTCTGAAAGGGCAGCACAACTGTTTTGAGCCCTGCTGCTCTATAAGCAGAGACTGAGTCATAAATGACCACAACAGACCTAACTCACAGTGAATTGTCCATATCTCCCCAACTGCAGAGGACCTGACATGATTGCAATGAGGAGCTTTGTGTATTGCTGATTAACTCTGGGGTTATCAGGGAGAAACTTGCACTTGCCATAAGTCCTTGCATTGTTCTAGCTTTATTTTGGTTTTTATTTAGTTTATTTACTTTACATAGGGTTAGTCAAAATTATGATGCTAAGACCTTTTAGAGGAAGATTTGAATAGTTAGAAGAGAGAGAGTGTGGAATGTTGTGCCACAGTTCTCTTTGAATGTCCTGACCCAGTTTCCCTAATTGTCCTTTTCAGTTACTCTGCCTCAGGTTATAACCATTCCCTTTTAATGTTAGGATAAAGGTCTTACTCCTTAGACCTTAGACTACAGTCATTCCCTCTTAATGTTTGATGGGATAAAGGTCTTTATCCATTTTAGACATCATTAGAATATCGGGAACCTCTCCAATATCTCCCATTATGTCATCCTAGGTGCTCCCCCCATTAGGTCAGCCCCATCCAGGTACCTCCCCCATTATGTTATTGTTCTTGTTACCCTATAAAAAAAATCCTGTATCCAATATTTAGTGCTGGATTTTTTGAGATGATAGTCTCCTTCAGCCCTGGGACCAACCATGGATCCATTGGTCCCAGTAAATCTCTCCATTTAATAAATTCTGTATTGAATACTCTTTAATCTCTATCTTGCTCAGTTTCTTCAGCATTACATCATGTCTGATTTTTTTGTGACCTTATTTGAGGTTTTGTTGTTTTTTTTTTTTTTTTTTCTTTTTTGGAGGGGTGAGTTGGCAAAAATACTAGACTGGTTTGCTATTACTTTCTTCTGCCATTTTATAGATGAGCAGCTAGAACAAACAGAATTAAATGACTGGCCCAGGGTCTCATAGCTAATAAGTGTCTGAGGCTGGATTTGAACTCCAGGCCTGGCACTCTTTCACTCTGCCAAAGGATACATAGGAAATAATTAATAAAGGGAAGGCATTAAAATCAAGAGGGGCTTAGAAATGGATTTCTGTAGAAAGTGGACTTTTATTAAATAAGCTAGAAGAGTCTGATCACCTCATTTTTCAGAAAAGAAAACAGGCCAGCAAAGATGAAGTGATTTTTTTTTTTTAACCAAAGATTATACAAATAGTAAGTAGCATATCTAATGTGAGAATCCAGATCTACTGACTTCCTATAAGGTGAGGTATAGAAGGGTATGCAGATTGATGGCTGTGGGACAAGGTGTATAGATTAATGAGAAAAGAATAAAGAGGGAGGGAAACAGTGGCATAAGATAAGGTGGAGTTCAGAAGAATGTTTAGTAATGGGATAAAGATGAATAAAGTATGTAAATCAATGGGAATGGGACAAAGAAAGGGAAAAAGTGGGGGAAGAAGATAAGAGAGAGATCCAAGAGATGGGGGGAAGTTATAATAGCAAGATCAGTTAAGGAGAACTAAAATAGGAGAATTAGCAGAAATAGGAAATAAGAGGCATACAACAAGCCTCAGAATACTGCAAGACTCAGAAGTAGAATGTATTAGTATAAAAAAAAGTAATCACTGATCTCAGACAAAGTTAAATTTTCAAGAGAGAAATCTACATTGTATTGTAATGCTGGAGAAATTGAGGCAAGATAGAGATTAGAGAGTTTTTAACATTTTATTTGGATTTCTTAGAGGGAGAGATTGTACTGGGAGCAGGATGCCCCCAGGGCTGATGTCCAAAGCATCCAGCTTCAAATGTGAATTCTCAATGGTATATTTATAGCTCTGAGCTCGGGTAGTTAAACAAAGGCAGGGGGTGAAGTCCAAACTCTGGTGAGAGAGAATCTCTAGGTAGGGACCATCAATACAGGTCTGACAGGTTGGGGGTTAGGACCATAAATTATTGATGACTTAGGAGGAGTTAGGAGCCAGGAAGTCTGAACTCCCCCTTATCTTGAGTTTACATATTTACAATTTATAACCTTAGAGTAACTACCCCTGAGTTATATCAGTCCTAGTGAACCCAAGGAGGGGGGTGTGTGTGCAACTAAGGGGATCAAGACAGAACAACTAAGGGAAATTGAGGTAGAACAACTTAGGGAAACTGAGGCAGGACAATTTAGTAAAACTGAGGCAGGACAATTAAGGAACTGTGGCACAACAGTATGTCAGTCATATTAACATTATTTGAAATGCATAGGCATGTGTGTACATATGTAGGTGTATGTATATATGAACATGGCTTCATTCATGGTTGACTGGAGCCTACTTGGTGGAGAGAGGGAGGATGAAAGGGGAAAAATAGAATAAAGTAAAAAATACACAGCAGAGAACCAACAAACAACCTACAAAGAAGCAAGAAAAAGATGAACAGTCATGAATATAATCTCTTTTACTATTATATATGCTTTCTTGAATTGGAATTTTATTTTTATATATTTTGAATCCTCCCTGATGTTCTGTTGAGTACATGACAATATTTTGTTTTATTTTTCTCTTCTATTTTTCTTTTTCTATTTTATTATTTTTTTTATTTTGTATTTAGTTTTAAATACATGAATACTTTAAAAAGAAGGATTTTGAAGCAATCAAAAAAGTGTTTACTTAAAACAGCACTTTTGAGATATAGGTAAAATAAATACAAATATAAATATTCGGAAGTTGTTTTTTTTTTTTTTTGTTTTGTTTTGTTTTTTGTTTGTTTTTTAAGTAATTTAGCCCAACCATATTGAAAAATAATTTGAAACCATTCTGAGGAAATGTGTATGGACTTAAATTTCTATGCCTTTGACCTAGAGATCCCATTGCTAAACATTTCAACTGCAACAAAGTCAAAAGATTAAGGCCTTAATATACACCAAAATCCTGATGGCAGTACTTTTGACTAGCAAAGAATAGCAAGGTAGATGCCCTTGAATTGGAGAAAAGTAAATTGTAGTAAATTAGCATGATGGAATATTATTGTGCCAAAAGGAAAAGAATGAATATATAGAACATACAAAACCATGAGAAAACTTCCATGAACTGATGCAAAGTTAAGTAAACAGAACCAAAGGGGGGAAAAAGACATATAGCAGTCTAAATGGAAAGAACAATGATGAGACAATAAATCAGAAGTCTATATAATTGGAATGATCAGGTTTGATTTTCAAGATAAGAAATGAGAATTCACCTCTCTCTTTTTCTAGCCAAGACTATAAGTGAAGAATAATGCATATAGGATTTGTTAGTCTTGCTGAAGAATTTCTTTCTTTCTTTTTTATTTTTCCTTATGATGTAATGTAATTTTGTGGTCCCCTGATTTTAGGGTGGGGTTTCTGTTCTGGCAGTGAGTCAGGAAATGCTAGGTCTTTTGGTTTTGGAGTCTGCCTCAGGAAACTCCCACACCCAATCTGTCTGATTCTGAATAGACTATTTCTCAGTTCATTGCTGACTGATGGCCCAGTCTGTGATAATCACATTAGGAGACCACCCCTCAATCTGGAGACTGCCCTCTAGTCCTACCCTTGGGCCATAGAATTAACATACCAATAATAAACTCCCTAGCCCTACCCTTGAGGCATAGAATTAGCATATCTATGGTAGAAGCTGGATAAAATGACTCTCCTTGTTTCTGTTTCTTGATTGAATTCCTTTACAATTCAGTCTGCTTTGTAATGGCATTACCATTACTTTCAATAAACTTTGCCCATTGACTAGGAGATGGGTTCAAGCCTGTAAATTCCTTTATAACACCTCAAGACACCAGTCTGGGACCTCAAACTTTTGGGGTCACCCTTCCCAATCTCAACACTTATAAGAAATGGGTCTCTGTGACAGAAGGGATGTATATGGAAATTAAAATTAAAACCAAAAGTATGATATTTTAAAGTTGTTCTAAAATGAGTTCTTAAAGTAGAATATAAACTTAAACATGAACTTTGTTTTAATATATTGATCATTGTTTTCCTTACATTTTATTTTATACATTTAAAAACATTATTATGAAATTGGATACATAGGCTTTATCATACTACCAAATGAGTCCATGACACAAAAATAAGTAAAAACATTTATTCTAGAGAAAGGTCATTTTTCATATCAGTTAAAGTTCACTAAATTTTAGATATTTTAAAAAGAGATAGAATTTGATAGTGTTTGAAAATTGATTCCCAGGTACAGTCAAAGTAGCAAAGGTTTTATAGTCAGAAGACCTGGGTTCAAATCACATCTCTTCATTACTCAGAAGACTTTGAGTAAGTCACTTGGCTTCATCTGTAAAATGAGTGTGGTTGAATTAGACTGTCCCTAAAGTTCCCTTGACCTGTAAATCTGTAAGTTTGTGAAAACCCCCTTCAGATTGAAGGCTGTCTTAAATTTAGGAAAATTATGATTTCAAGCTGAGACCAAGCGCAGCTGATTTTATGTCACCCTCTGGTGGTAACATATCTACAACAACAATAACAAAAGCCATTTATCTTCCTAAATGCTGAAATGAGCGGGGAGAAGTGTAGAAAAGGGGTTGTGCATTGTGATAAATGCTGAGTGGTGCAGGACAGTTAAATGATGCAGAGCACTAGGGCTGGTAGTCAGGAAATTTTTGCTCATTCTTCATTCTCAAAGAGCCTTGAGGGTGATGACTTGATTTGCACATAAATTGGATTGAAGTGAGACAGAGTTGCACAAAGTCTTGTTCTCTCTTCCAGTCATCAAAGTCCAGTGGCAAGACATAAGTCTAGACAAATGGTGATTGCTCAACATGTAGTGGATGATCTTTTTCTGAAGACTTTAGTTCAAATCTGGCTTTAGACACTTAATAATTGTATGATCTTAGGCAAGTCACTTAATCCTATTTGCCTTTGTTTCCCTATCTGTAAAATGAGCTGTAGAAGGTCATTGAAAACTACTCAACTCTGCCAAGAAAACCCAAAATGAGGTCAGGAGGAACAATTGAGTGACAATAACAAACTTCTTGGCTTGGATAGGCTGCTTAGCAAGCTTGTCTGGCTAAAAAGCTTAACAATGGAAGATTGAGCAGTCTGCTACAAACTCTAAGGTCTCTCTTCTGACTTTCATTTCAATGATTTGATTCTAGTACTGCTAACTTGGGAATATTATTTCACCTCTCAGGCCCCAATTTCTTCATCTTTATAGATGAAGAATCCATAAAAATAAATTAGGATTAGATGGTGTCTCCTAGCTCTGAAATCCTATGTGATTCTGCATTAATATGTATTAATAGTTCTATATTAATATGTATTAATAGAATGTGAGCCCCTTGAGAGCCAGAACTATTTTTAAAATGAGAGGCTACTTAAGATTTTGCAAGCCTTAAAATGCTTTATTAATATTAATTGATGGTGGTAATTTTGTTGTTAATGTTTTTATTTTTCTATCCAGCACTTTGAAATTCTTGACAAATAATAGGTGCTTAATAAATGCTTATTGATTAATTTTTTAAATAGCCAAAGGCTACTCTACTGTGTTATAGTGTTTTGCTGGAACTGGTTAAAAAAGACTCATTCTTAAACTTTCATTGTGAACATTACACTTCAGAAATTGGTAAATACTACAAATCATAACTTGATTTATTGTTTTCAAGACTTAAGAAAGGCATGAGGGAAAATATTAATAATGCAATTTAAACTTAAAAATATGTCCTGCATATTTTTTTCCTGAAAAGTTGATTGTTGATAAACATATAACAATATATTTATCAGAGTAGCCACTAGTTTAATACATCATTTTACATCAGAATCAATGGCATATTAACATACCATGCAGTATTAATGTAATGCATTATTCGGGCTTACTCAATTTATTTTAATGCTTGATGAAACTACCTGCTATGTAAGGAGTCATATAGTCCAGGGGAAAGAACATTGGCTCTAAAATCAAAAAATCTGGGTTCAGATTCTCTCTCTTTGTCTAAAAGCATCTTCTATTACCTATCACTTAAGAACCTGAACATGTCATTAAACATCCTTGGGCCTCAGTTTCCTCATCTATAAAATCAGGATTTAAGGTCCAATCTAGTTTTCCATATATGATCCCAATAACTAATATCAGCCTATGACAGCAGACCTCTGGGAAACTCTCACACAATAGCTTATAATAAGTACCACGGGGCTAAAAAGTCCTGGAGATAATTCCCAGAACCAAAGCAATCCATAATCTTAGGCACATTTTGGATAGACAATAGCATTTTTAAGAGTTAAAAAGTAGTTGAGAGATCACTTAGCCTGACTGGTTCATTTTACAGATAAGGAAACTACTGTCACAGATATATTTCAAAGAGGGCTATTTTTGCCAAGAACTCAATCAATGCAAAACAGATTGGTCATGTTGGATGTGTGGGGATGATAGCAGGGTAATGAAGTGGATGCTATTCAATGAGCTCAGCTGAAGAGAAGTGACTGAAGGCAACAGGCTAAAAAGAGAAAGAATGATTGCTTATTAATCACAAATTTGGTATTGCTTAGATTTAAAAAGGAACTAAAGACATTCTGTGGCAGGTCCCAAAGGTCCCAGCAGCTTCTTAGACAATATGAAGAAAATCTTTCTCTGATTGTATATAATTTCTCTGGAAATTAACATATTTATATATACAGTATTTCCCTTTCATTGATTATATGGATATCAGAAGAATTTCAATAACCCAAGTGACAGGAATTAAACAATCTAATGCTGTCAGTGGTAAGTTTATTAAAGGATATGTCATTATCACGATGGCATAGGTCCCGGACATCAGTTTGCTCATCTGAAAAATGTGCATGTTGGAACAGTTGGCTTCTGAGGGTTGCTCTTAAAGCTTCAGATCCAAGAGAGAGAAAGAGAGAGGGAGAGGGAGAGGGAGAGGGGGAGAGAGAGAGAGAGAGAGAGAGAGAGAGAGAGAGAGAGAGAGAGAGAGAGAGAAGAAAGTGTATGAATATGTTGGGCCTCTTTGTCAGTTCCGTAAAGCCTATGAGCCCTTTTAAATACTTTTAAATACATTAAATGAAATTATAAAGTAAATTACATTGACATGTTTTTGATCAGTCTTTCTATCCTTCTATCTTTCTATCTATAAGTCTATCAATTCTAGATGCAGAACCTCTGCCCTAGATGCATAATTATAAATATGTATTGATTTATGTCCCCAAAGTTTTTAAAAAGTACAAATATTTCACATTTTTAAGAAATATCATGTATGTGTATATGTTTCTATGCATGTTTATGCTGATTTAGCATATATCCATGGAAAATACCATGACCACTTGGAAAAGAGGCAACTTTTCTTCCCCAAAGAATTTCCTTATTTCTTCCAGGAGCTCCTACTAATGTTATAGCTGCCCTCAGGTATTCCACTCCACTTTGGAACTCTGCCTATTCATGAATTCTAGATGAAAATTGCTACAACTATTCACAATGTGGACTGCCCAGCAATCAAGTTGAGCTCCTTGTTGCTTTGGGCAAGATGACCCTACTTCTAGGGCATAGGCCCTAGATACCCTCCTTCTCTGCCTCCCTAGGGATCTTCCTATTTACTGTTTCTCTGAATTCTCATATCACAGGGCTATTATGAAGAGTTAAACAAATTGTATTGAAAAAATCCCTCTCCTTCTTCCTCTGTTCTCTATCTTTAGAAAGACAATTCTATAGGGGAGGAATAAGAAGAGAAGGAGGAATGAGAGGAAGAAATCCAAGAGGAAGAGGAAAGAGAAAAAATGAAGAAATCAACATAATCATCAGAGAAGACTTCTCCTCCCTTTCCATGAAGATACTAAACAACTATTCAAAGGTAAAAATAGTCAGAGCCTTTTGTTTGGAAACTGCCTGGTCTTTGTTTTTTTTCCTCTAGGAAATGTCTGAAGTCAGATTTGAACTCAGGTCCTCCTGAATTCAGGGGTAGTGCACTATCCAGTGCACCACTAGTTGCCCTGGTCTTTTCTTTACAAAATACATCTGGAATTGAGAGAAGGGAGAGTTCAGTGTGGGCTGTAATAATTTGAGAATAATTCATTGAAGAAGCGAGTTACATTTTGCCAGAAAAAAAATAGGATTTTGAAGGAGGGGAGAAAGCAAAGCCATTTCAGACAATTAGGAAAGCCATGAGCAATGCTGTTTATCCAGGACATGTAAAGGAGACAGTAAGGAGACTAGCCTGTATGGAAAAAAGGGTATATAATAAGAAAGTTTTATATGTGTATGTTGTATATGTTTATATATACAAATACACATATATAGCTATAGTGATGGTAATAGTTATAGTTTTATATAGAATGATATATAATAAATGCCATATTATGTTATTGCATATATGAATACATGTATATGTATAGGTACATTATGTAAATGTACATATATATATAATCTATAAACACAGTAATTATATAATCAATAATTATTACTATCAGTTTATCCTCATTTTATATTTGATGGAGTTCAGATAGAAATGGTTCTGAGAACAGATGATCATGATGATGATGGTGATAATGAAAGGGAATATGTATAGTGGATAAAGAATAGACAAACAACAAGGCTAGGAAAATCTGGATTCAAGTCCTATATCTGACACATACTGGCTATGTGACTCTGGTCAAGTCACTTAAGTTTTATAGTCTAAACTACTCTGTAACATATAGGTCAAAGAGAAGGTAGTAATCAATATTGGTAATAGTAGTTTCCTCATCTATATATTCATATAGCAAAGAAATTACAAGTCCAGTCCTTATCATTATTCAATAACAGATCTTAAAAACCAGTGAGGAGAATGTGAACATAATGACAAGAACACTGAATCTAGAGTCAGAGTATTTGCATATAAATTCTGCAAACTCCCTTAATAGCCATGGAACAGATTGTTTCAACTCTCTGGCTCCATCTCCTTAGCAAAATGAGGAGGTTGGACTAAATGATTTAAACATATCTTTGAGTTCTAAATTCTAGGATTTCAAATTAGTGAAGGGTTTTAAGTGTGAGATTGATAGGATAAAGTGAGTATTTTATTTATTTTGTGCATTGTTTTTATTGTTGCTGTTGTTGTTTTCATTCTGAACTAGCATTTATATATATATATGTATATATATATATATATATATATATATATATATATAATTCTCTATGAAACCATGAATCTCTGTTTCACACATTTTCCTTTTTAAAAATGAAAAAGTACATAATATATTCTGCATTTACTTTTGAAACTGTTTCTGCTTGCCTGTACTTCCTATTGAAATTCCTTTAGTGGTGCTTTGTATATTTTAAAGAAATTTCACAGGCTTTTTTGGGGGGGAAGAGGGAATAGGGTATATTTTTGCTAATCTGTTCTACTCCACTTCCAATTCCTAAATTGAAAGTGTGTGTGTGGGGGGGGGAACTTTGTAACAAATTAACATAGTCAAGTAAAATCAATCTATATAGTAATATGTCTAAAATTATATGACTCTCTAAACTGTGTGTCCATCATTTTTCTGTCAAAAGGTAGGGTACATACTTCATCACAGGTATTCTAAAGACATGATTGGTCAGTAGAAAGCAAGCATTTTAGAGAAAATAAACTGCCATCAGTGTTTAATATGCATTGGAGAAGGTAAAGGATGGTGGAAGAGAGAGGGTCTAAAAGGCTGTTGAAATTATACAGGTGTGAGAAGATGAACTAATTTATAATTAGTGAATAGCAATGAGAAAGGAGGGATTATGAGAAATATTTTTAAAATGAAATTACTTGTCCAGGTCATATTAGGAAGTAAATTAAAAGGCTGAAATTTGAACTCAATTCTGAATTGAAACAGTACTTTTTCTATGATATAATGTTTCCTGAATCAAAGATCACTTTAAATTTTTCAGCCCACACACTTTGGACAAGGTAAATTGAGGAGAGAGCTCTTTCCAGAAGAGATACAGGTGAATATAGCTTTGAATAGGATTAGTCTGATGAAACTAGATGGCACAGTGGATAAGGCACTGTTGTTTTTGCTATTCAGTCATTTTTAGTCATGTCTGATTCCTCATGACCCCATTTGGAATTTTATTGGTAAAGATATTAAAGTGATTTTTCCACATGTGGAAACAGGGAAATAGGGTTAAGTGACTTGCTCAGAGTCACACAGCTACTAAGTATCTGAGAATGGATGTATACTCAGTTCTTCTTGGCTCTAGGCCCAATAATTTATCCATTCTACCACCTAGATGACAGGTAAAAAGTCAATGATAGAGATATAAGTTTAAGACTCTTTAGAAGAAAAGTAGCAATTGAAACTCACTGTTCACTACATGGGTGATTCTCATCACCATGAAAGGATCTCTTTCCTCCACCCAATAAAGGAGGCAAAATAGAAGGGAAGGAGGAGAAAACGTTCAGTGAAAAATAAAAGTCAAAGTCTCATTTTGGCATCTGTATCATTATAACCAGTCTTGCCTTCATCTCCACTATAGTCTCCTTTGGTTTTACAGGTTTTTCAAACAATCTGCCTTTGAGTCTTCCTATATGTGAGATTGTCTTCTTTTTTTCTATTTTTTTCTAGTGTTTTGCATATAGCAATTGTTTGATAAATGCATTCTTTTTCATTCTTTTATTCATTCCTATTTACTGAAGACTGTTATATTACATAGGGTCACACACAAGTCAAAGATAATACATTCTTGGAAATGACTTGAAAATTAATGCACACTTTGATACTTCAATAGGTACTGCTTAATTTCTGTAACTAAATTGAAAAAAATCTAGAGAGATATAGAGATGGATTTGGGACAATGGGTATCAAATATCAGAATGGTCTATTCTTAACTTCAAATGATAATCCCCCCCAAAATGATCTACCTCTGAGACCTTCTAAAGCCACATGCATCCCCAAGTATCAGATCTAGTGTTCTAGTCATTGAGACACCTAGCTGCCTTATAGAGACTTGAGTTGCATACACATAATTTCAAAGAGTAGCATACACATAAATTTCAAAATAGATAATAACTGTGATGAAGTTGTAGGAGAAGTTCTATTGCAGTTTGCTTAGAAAGTGATCAAAGACATAAATATAAAATCTGCCTAGATATAAACAATGCTACACTATACTGAAGGAATGAATATCACTTGCAAATATTTACTAAGTTCCAAGCATTGTGCTGAATGCTGGTGACACAAATACAAAACTTCACCCTCAAATAAGCTTATATTCTTTTTTTTTTCTTTTCTATTTTTTAAAAAAAGCTTATATTCTAAAAGAATAGAAAAAATATATAAAGGTCTAGGCAGCAGATTTTGATTTGAGATGGTAAATGAAACTATAAGATATTTAATTCATTTTTTTCCCAGAAGCAATGCTAATCTTGATTGGATAATTGTTGCCAGAGCTAAGTGATATAAATACATAAAAGTTGGTTGAATGTAAGCAAAAAATGTCCTGTATTTTTAAATTCATTATTTACCAACAGTACACAACTGGACACTATAGAAGGAAGCAGCTGCCTCTTCCTACCAGTTAAGGAGCATGCTATCATCAGTAAATTAAGAATTGGGAGCTTTACATTTTAATTCTGGCTTTACCATTTACTAGCTATATAACTATATGCCAATCACTTCATTTCTTTGGGCTCCAATTTTCTTATCTTTGAAATGAGTTCGGCAGTGGATAATCTCCAAATCTCTTCTATCTCTAACATTCCATGAACAATTTCCATGGTGCCTATCATGATGTCTGGCACATAATCGGTATTTAATTGTTTATTAATCAGTTGATTAACAGTAGATATGACTGAGGTAACTATTGTGCCTCTGAATCATTCACAATGGTGAATTTAAAAAGCAAAATAGTGTCAGACCCAGAGCACCAAACTCATTTGGCTCATTCAATTATGGGCACAGGTGATAGAGTCCCTGGACCTAGACGCTCAAATCATGATGATCTTGCTTCCAACCAGAAGAGAAGACTGGAGAAGCCACAATGCTGAGATTCTGCACTTGGGTGTTTTGCACTTGGAACTTTGAGGTACCAAACTAACCAAATAATGGTTCATCCCTCCACTCCCTAAAGACTGAAGTAATATAAAGTGTTATTATGGCCCTAGATGTTTAGAGGTCATGTGTCTAGATTTGATCTTGCTGTACCTTGAAGTAAATATTCCTTTATAAAATTAACCTGGGGACAGCTAGGTGGCGCAGTGGATAGAGGACCAGCCTTGAATTCAGGAGGACCAGAGTTCAAATGTGGTCTCAGACACTTAACACTTCCTAGCTGTGTGACCCTGGGCAAGTCATTTAACCCCAGCCTCAGGAAAAACAAAAAAATAAAAAAACAAACAAACAAACAAAATTAACCTGACTGTTAACACTTAATGAAACTGGGAGTTCCTTAAAACTGAAGGAACATAAAATGATGGGATCCTGAGTCAATGGCAGACAGACTAATCATCAGACTAATTCTACTGATTTAACTTTAAAATGTAATGTCATCTATGTTTTATTTTATTTTTATTTATTTCATATAATGGTTCCCAATTACATTTTAATTTGGTTCCACTGACAATAGGGAATTTTCTAAGCCACATATGCGTGTTGGATACCTACAGCATTGTGGAGAGTATACTGGATCTTGAATCAGGAGTCTTGGTTTTAATTATACTTTAGACAATTAATAGTAATAAGAGCCTGGAAGGAAAAAAACAAACAAACAAGTATTTATTAAGCACTTACTATGTGCAAAGCATTGTGTTAAGTGTTTTACAAATATTATATTATTTGATCCTTACAACAATCCTGTGTTGTTATCATTCCTATTTTATAATTAGAGAAACTGAAGCAGACAGAGGTAAAAGTGACTTGGTCAGTCACATAGCCCTGGATTTGAATTCAGGTCTTCCTTACTCCAGGATCAGTGGGCTATCTATTGTGCCTTAGTCTCCTTATCTGTAAAAAGAAAGAGCTTGGTTGATACTCAGTGAGTTTTGAGATTACTCTGAGTTCTAAATTTATGGTCCTATGAATTTTCAATTATAATTAGGAGTTGGGGAGAATTTAGCAGAGATGTCTGAAATTCACAGATAATCCACAAAGAACATTTATTTATTAGTTTCAAATGGTCCCCTGTAGTCCCTACAGAATTAGAAGTTTGCACTGTCAGCATGTTGGAATGGCTTTGCTTTTATCATTTTTTATATTGTATAAAAAACCTGAATCATGAGTTATAAAGGGCTGAAACTCTGAATTGATGCACTAGAATCAGACAAGAGATCACTTAAGGCTAATTACCAATTGGACAATACTTTATTAGCATATGCTTGGAAAATGGACCTTCCCACTTTTATGTGCTGGCTCAATCTTTTGATGTATATAGATAATTGTAGGAGGGATTAGGGGGTGGAGTAAGACAAGCCAGGGTCACTTTGGCAGTAGACTAGGAGAAGGGAAGTTGTGGAGATCCTGTGCCCATTCCCTTCACTTCTACACCTAAAGACCAAGAATAAAGACCAAAGATATTTGCTTATCCTGGCTCTGGCTGATTCTAAGGTATCCAGGGTGCTAATTCGGTCTTTACATTTGGTGCTCAATGTGTGAACCAAGGACCCTAATTTCACTGAAGAAGTCCCCAAAGACCAGGAAATAGGGTAAGTATTTTAATAGACAAACAGGGAACTTACTTTGTGAAGGACTACACTAGTAAACTTTTCTAGCTGAAATGGGGCAGATATTAGGAAAAGATTCTCCCCCAGCTCCACTGCCACCCCTACTCCAAGGGGGAGCTATAGAAAGCATACGTAAGTTGATCAAGGGACAAGGCTTACTTGTAACTTGGGAGCAGATCGCTGGACTCTTGGGTACATGAAAACACATGTTCCTTCAGTTCTTTATTCTTTTTTTTTTTTTTTTAGGCTGGGGTTAAGTGACTAGCCCAGGGTCACACAGCTAGGAAGTGTTAAGTGTCTGAGACCAGATCCGAACTCAGGTCCTCCTGAATTCAGGGCTGGTGCTCTATCCACTGCGCCACCTAGATGCCCCGTTCCTTTAGTTCTTAAAGGAAGAAGATATTGGGGCAGATAATTGGAAACTAGTAGGAAATCAACTATGTGAGCACTACAATGATAAAGGTCCTGATTCAATTTCCAAGGAAACATTCTATATATACAACATAATACAATTGACTGTAAAGAATCCTGCAAGTTATAGAAAAAAAGAAAAGTTTTAAGAGCCAGAGGAGGAAGTGTGAGGAAAAAAAGGAAGACAATGAATGGATTAATAGCCATATCACTAGAGGGCATGTGGAGTTAAATAATGTTGATGGGTGTAGTGATTCTCCATCTCACAAGGGAGCTTCAACTCACTTATGGAGCAGGTCATTGACACGCCCCCATCAACTTCACCTTCTGGGATGGAGGGAGGAGAAGTAGTGGGAAGGGCAATGATATCACCAGCACCTCCACCCCAGCAATAACCCTCTCCTATGACTAGATTACAAAAGGCACTACTTAAAGCCACAGAAGAAGGGCAGGATTTGAGGATAGAAATGTATCCTGTGATTCAACACTTTAAGTCTTCAGGTCAAGAAAGTAGAAGATACACTCCTTTTGATATAAAAATCCTCAAAAACCTGAAAAAGGCTTGCACTCTTTATGGGGCTACATCAGCTTATGTTAAGATGTTATTACAGAATTTGGCTCATGAAGTCTTAACCCTTAGGGACTGGAAATCTATAGCAAGGGCATGCTTAGAACCTGGACAAAACTTGTTGTGGTTTTCTGAATATAGTGAGCTCTGTAGAATACAAGCCCAACAAAATAGTCAAAATGGAGTTAGTACTCCAGCCACCCATGACCAACTAACAGGTGTAGGTTCTTATGCAGACATTTTAGTACAGTTAATTACCCCATAGCAGCATATGAGCCAATTGATGCTGCTGCTATAAAAGCATGGGGTTTTCTCCCAGGTAAAAACGACAAGGATGAAGCCTTCACAAAAATTGCACAAGGGCCAAATGAACCCTTTGCTGATTTTGTGGGACGTTTGCAGACAGCTGTCATACGAATTACTGGTGAAAATGCAATAACAGACATTATTATAAGGCAACTTGCTAAAGAAAATGCTAATGAGGTTTGTAGAAGAAATATACTAGGACAACACAAGGATGCTCCTTTAGAGGAGATCATAAGACACTGTGCCATAGTAGGCACAAATACCTTTTATAGCCAGGCTATGATGCAGACTTCCAAACATGGGAAGCAGGGTCCCTTTTGGCAAGAGACTTCCAGAGAAACTCGTCAATGCTTTCAATGTGGTAAAGTAGTGCATCTGAAAGCTCAATATTGGCATAGAGACAGAGTGAGAAAACAGGGTGGGAGAACAAGACCCAATACCCCATATCGAAAATGCAGCACAGGCTTTCATTGGGCATCAGAATCTAGACTGATTCAGGGAAACAGGATGAGGGGGCCAGCCCCAGGGCCCAAGACAAAAAATACTTGGGGCATAATAGTAGCCAATGCTACACCCAGAGAATGCCTAGAAGTTCAGTACCCAGACATGAACAATCAGCCAGGAAGCCATCTAATGGGAGAAAAGGATTGCACAATCAATCAGCCAGGAAGCAACCTGATGGGAGAAAGGGATTACAATTGGGGAGAATAGAGTTGTATGCAACTGAGATACTCCCTGGAGAGATGAAAGCAGGGGCAACTGAGATACCCCCTGGAGTGGTGAAATCTGTTCCTCTCCAGCCTATGGATCCCTTGCCTCCAGGCATAGTAGGCTTGACCATTTAAACTCCTGAGAGTACTTACATACAGGTAGACAATATATGACTTATCAAATAGGAAAAGTAGTACCATAAGATTACTGATACAGACTCCTAACAGGCAATCTGGTGATAGTCGCCCAGATTCTGACTCCAAGCAACAAAATTCAGGAATATACTGGACAGCAGTTATGACAGCTGACCAACCTATGTTCACTATCCATATAAATGTCATACCACTAGACGGATTGGTAAACACTAGTACAGATCATACAGTCATTAGAGGTGCCAACTGGCCTGGTCACTGTTCAAAGATTAAAGCAGACACCTACATGTCTGGTGTAGGAGGATCAATAGCAGCTGAAGTTAGTGCTACCCTTTGAAATGGATATTTAAAGGTGAAACAGGAGTTTTTATTTTTTTTTTGTAGTTGAAAAATATCCCCATCAATCTGTGGGGAAGAGATATTTTACAACAATTAGGATTACAAATGAGTACTTTGGCTTTTTAGGCAGGGCTGCTGTTGAGGCCTGCCAACACTTTCACCTATTCCTATCCAATGGAAAACTGATATACCAGTGTGGGTAGAACAGTGGCCCTTAGGTAGTGATAAAATTTAGACCTGATTAGATATAGTATAGGAGCAACTTGTCAAAGGACACTTACAACCTTCTCAAAGTTCTTGGAATTCCCCAGTATTTGTTGTAAGAAAGAAATCTGGAAAATGGAAGATGTTGACTGATTTAAGAAAGGTAAATGAACAGATGGAAACTATGGCAACTCTTCAGCCTGGACTTCCATCTCCTACTCAATTGCCTAGAGAATGGCCTCTTTGGGTTATAGACATTAAGGATTGTTTCTATTCTATCCCTCTAGATAAGGAGGATATGAAAAGATTTGCCTTTTCAGTGTTCAGCATTAATTTAGCTGAGCCTTATAAAAGCTATGAATGGAAAGTTTTGCCACAGAGAATGAAAAACAGCCCTACAATGTGTCAAATGTATGTTGCTGCTGCTCTTACTCCAGTAAGAAAAGCATTTCCAAAAGTAATGTTATTACATTACATGGATGATATATTGGGATGTGCACCTGAGGAACAAATGTTAGAAGCATGTCTACAAAAGGCAATAGAAACACTAAGGAACTACAAATTGCACATAGCTGCAGAAAAAAATTTAAAGACATTCTCCTTTTCAATATTTAGGATATAAGATAAATCCTAAGGTGCTTACAATACAAAAATTTTCCTTAAGAACAGAGAAGCTAAACACCTTAAATGACTTTCAGAAATTGATAGGAGATATCCAATGGATGTGTCCAGTGTTAGGCTTGACTACCTATCAATTGCCACCATTATTTCCATTTTTGTATAACCATTACAAAAGAAGCTCAAGAGGCTTTGAGAGAAGTTGAACTAGCTTTATCCAATGTGGTTGAAAGAGTCACTCAAAAACCTTTGGAAATAGTAGTTTTTGCTACCCGAGGCACCCACAGTAGTCCTTCATCAGGGAGACAGTGTGATAGAGTAGGTGAACCTCCCAGCATAACCAGAACAAAGCCTTACTCTTTACCCAGTGCTTGTGGCTAGAATTTTATGAAAGGCCATTAAGCAAGCAGTACAATTATCTGGGATAAGACCTAAAAAGACCTTTTATACTAATGGACAAATTAATGTATGCTGTGAAACCATCCCAGAGAGGCAAATTTTATTAGCCATGGCTCCAAATCTTACACATGGGTCTCCATTAAAGATAACCAGCCTATTACATAATTGGCAATGGATTCTTGAAAAAAAAGTTTCTAAAGTTCCTCTTAAAGGACCAACTATCTTTACAGATGCATCAAAACAATATTTGTGCTGTATACTTTCATGACTTAACTGTAAAGAGAGTAGTCAGAACTCCTTTTCAATCCACTCAGTAGAATGAATTGTATGCAATCATTCTAGCTCTTACTTATTATACAGGAAATATAAATATAATATCTGATTCAGACTATTCATTAGGTGTGGTACAAAGAATTGCCACAAGCCAAATAAAATTCATAGCCTCTAATATATATGAGCTCTTTAAGGAACTTCAAGAACAAGTGAGAAAGCATCCAGGTAAGATTTATATCTTGCATGTCCACTCTCATAGTGGACTTTCAGACCCTATTTTTGATGGCAATTCAAAGGCAGAAAGCCTTCTAACCATGTTGGCCAATACTCCTTTATTTAAGGAAGCCCAAAAATCTCATTTTAAATGTCATCAGGCCACTCGAGCTTTACGTTTACTATTTGGGATAACAAGAAAGGAAGCTAGGAGCATAATAAAAGCCAGTACTGCTTGCTTTCCTTTCCACACTCCTACATTCTCTCCAGGGAAGAACTCTTGTGGTTTGAGACCTAAAGAAATTTGGCAAATGGATGTGATCCATTATAAATCTTTTGGTTGTCTCTCTTTTTTCCATGTTGTGGTAGACACCTTTTCAGGATTCACTTTTGCAATACTAACAGCAAAAGAGACAGTCTAAGTGGTCACTAAATTTCTTATATACACATTTGCAATTATGGGTGATGCCACAAAAAATAAAAACAGATAATGGACCTGCATCTACTTCTAAACATTTTGCACACTTTTGTGCACAGTATAAGATTTTACACACTACTAGCATACCCTTTAATTCTCAAGGAAAGGCAATAGTAGAGAGGAGAAACAGAGACATTAATACACTCCTCCAAAAACAAAAGAAAGGGGGAGCCACAGGTAACCTTAGAGAACTTATAAATCTTGCTCTTTATACTATTTACTTCTTGATTTTTGGCAAAGATATGCTAGCTCCGGCAGAGAGGTTTTATAGCCCGCTGGAAGTGTAGTGTCCCGTGCAAGCAGCTCCACTATCTTTAAAAATCACCAGGTGATGTGGAGAGATCCAGAACGTGGTGAATGGAAGGGACCAGATAGGTTAACTGCTTGGGGGAGAGGGTTTGCTTGTATCTCCACAGATGGAGAAGGAATCAGATGGGTGCCAATGAGCCGTATTCACCTTGTCCATCAGAGAGAGACAGAGCAGACCCTTGAAACAAAGGAGAAGACCCAAGAAACATTGGGTTGTTCCATTGCTGACTGTGCCCACCACTGAAAGAGCATGGCAGTTATGGCGATTGACTCATGGACAATCAAAAATTGTTGGACTTCAAAACCCTCAAGAATCATTGTAATCCCTGAGACATGATAAGACTTGTAAGACTTCAAAAACCTCAGGAATCATTGGATTTTCTGAGAAATGATAAGACTGTTGCAGGACTTCAAAATCTGCAGGAATCATTGGATTCCCTAACACATAAACACATAACACATAACATAAATAAAAACTGTTGCAGTACTTCACACACTTGTAGGGATCATTCGATTCCTTACACATTAAGTAATGGACAATAGATTGGTTTTGGACTATCCCTTGGCTGCTGAAGAAAGCATGTATGTGATTGTTATTTACATACCCTCCTTTTAGGACTTCTGGAAATCTTTTACAACACCATGTTGATTTATATTGTTTATTATATCACTATTTGCATGTAAAATTCATGTTTCTTACACCACATTGAGCCTGCATTGGCTGTGGGGAGAGTCATCACTGCTAGCCTGTGCTTTATAGCTATATGCTTATGTAATACCTCCCATGCATACCTGTTTCTAGTAAGACCCTTCAGCCCAGAAACCCACTAGCAATCTCCACTTCCCTTTGATGCTTTTCATCTCCCTTCCTTAGATGTCAGGGAGGGTGTGATTATCTCCTTTTTAGTGCTTTCACCTCTTTTCCTGAGAAGTCAGGAATGGTGTGATCACCTCCTTTTTTGGAGTTCTCACCTCCCTTCAGAGTCAGGGATAGCGTGGCCACCTGTGTTCTAAAAAAGGTATAGGGCTGAAACTCTGAGTTGATGCACTGGAATCAGACAACAGAGCACTTAAGGCTAATTGCCAATTGGACAATATTCTATTAGCATATGCTTGGAAAATGGACCTTCCCATTTTTATGTGCTGGCTAAATCTTTTGGTGTATATAGATAATTGCAGGAGGGATTAGGGGGTGAAGTAAGACAAGCCAGAGTCACTTTGGCAGTAGACTAGAAGGGAGGTTGTGGAGATCTTGAGTCCATTTCCTTCCCTTCTACCCCTAAAGACCAAGAATAAAGACAAAGGATTTTTGTTTATCCTGACTTAGGTTGATTCCAAGACATCCAGAGTGCTAATTCGGTCTTCACAATGAGTATGTATGAGCCATAAAGGGAAGTAAAGGCAGAGCTAAAACTAGAGGTAAAAAGGATAGATACATGACAAAGTACAATGAGATGGGGTAGAAATGGGGCCACTTTTTTTTACATATATTTTTAATACACATAATTTTAATGCTGTGGGGCAACTAAGTGGCTCTTGGAAAGAATGCAGGGCCTGCAATCAGGAAGTCTCTTCTTCTTGATTTCAGAAAGACTCATCTTCCTGAATTCAAATCTGGCCTCAGGCACTTACTATCTGTGTAACTCTGGGCAAGCCACTTAGCCCTGTTTGCTTCAATTCCTCATGTGTTAAATGAGTTGGAGAAGGAAATGGCAAGTCACTCTCAAATCTTGCTGAGAAAACTCCAAATGGGGTCATGAAATGTGACTGAAAAATGACTTAATAATAATTTTAATGTCAAGAAATTAGGTTTTGTGTGACATTTAAGTATTTGTTTAGGGAGAATTTAAATCACATAGTCAAATGAAATCATGGGTCCAGAGTGAATCAAACAGCATGTCTTACATGACAGACTGTGGTGGATAGTTGTGTGCTTGCAAGTCATTCTGTAGGCATCAGATTCCTTATCTGTTGGGGAAAAAAGTTTGTAGGGAGAGAACTAGAAGACCTCTTAGGTTCCTTCCAACTCTAAGTTTATGATTTTTAAGAAACTTTGAAGGTATCCATATCTTCAACTCTGAAACAAGAGGTTTGAACCAGATTTATAATATAATTTTGCTGTGTATGCCCAAATCACTTGAGAAGATGGCATCCATGAGGAAGATGGCAAGAACTGATTCTAGGAGAAGACATCCTACTACATATCCCTACCACATGGGTGACAGTAGTCTTTTTCCCACTGTTTATGTAGCCAGAAAGATTTCATCTTTATAACTACCAGGTACAGACAGTGTCATTCATTTTTCTGGTAGCATCCAAATGATGAAATTTCTGTTCATCTGAAATTTACATACCATGCATTGATCTAGATCTTTATCTTAATTCTCTCTTTTAGATCTTACAACACTGAAAATCAAACTTGGGATTTTTGTCTATCTCATTTGGCCTTTTCATTTATAGACACAAGTGATTGAGTCCCTGGACCTGAATACTCAAGCTATGGTGATTTTGGAAGTAGTATTCTATGTTGGATGTTGCTTCCAATCCAGAAAAAGAAGATTGAAGAAACCATAATGTGGGATATTGATACAAACCCAGTGGGGTCCCAGTGGGGACACCATGCTATATAGTACCACCAACTATGGTCTATCCCTCCACTTCCTAGATTAAGGTGGTATAAAATGCTATAAATTAGGGAGTGAAGGGAGTATGTATATGTTTGTTCTCGCTATGACTTGAAGTAAATACTCACTCTCTAAATTTATCTCTAAAATCCTTTTCATTTTTTGAGCCCATGAAGTTCTGGACCTTGCCTAGCTATCAAATGCTCTTCCCAGCTTGTTAAAGGTTTTCCTTTGTACTGCTTCAATGATTTTGAGCATGTGAATTTTCATAGTTGCCCCATTTATCATCCTCAAATAAAATTGCTTTTTCTTTCTCTATTCCAGCCAAAAAGAGCAAAAGCAGTCTCTGTAGTATTCAAAAAGGCCTTTTTCCTTAGTAGATATCCCTCTTTAGCATGTTGACTTTTCAAACACAAATAGAAAATTTGATTTAACCCTGACCACAAGCTATATTCTAAGCCTGATTCTGGCAATCTGTTTGGTTTTGGTTAGTCAGGGTAATAAGAGTGGCCTGGTACACAATTAATGGTTTCTGTTCTGTAAATTTACAGAGATTAAAGAGATAGAGATAATATATCAGTGACTCCATAAAAGGCACCATAAAACTATGGTTTTAGGCACCAAATCAGTTTCTATGAATTACTATAACTTTATAGTAATTAACTTATTTAAAAACTATTTCTAACCTCTACTCAAGTTCTAAGCCTTATTAGGTCATGGAAGTATTTCTGAGGACTCAAAAGTTTTACCAGTAGACCACAAACTCTGCCAGATGTTGTCAAGTGAGAAAAGCTTTATAACTGGGCCTGTTAGGGGACTGAATATTTATTGTTTGGAGACCAGTTAAACTAATATTGGAGAAGCCAACCATTAAGTTGGCTTCAGAGTAATGAATTTTTCAGTCACAGAAACTTGAATTTGGCCAATTAAGTCATTAAGAAATTTTAATCTGCTTTGGCAGGGATGGGGTAATGCAGAACTTTGAAGTACTGAAATTTTCAAAAGCATTTATCTTGCTTGCTATGGGCCAGGCAGATAAGATAGGGTATCCTCCATTTTGGCAGAGATGGAACACTATGGGTGTGGAGCACTGCGCCTACTAGGCTCAGTTGATATGGGACTTTTTTCACTTTTTATTGTTTGTAACAAAGGATAGCTTACTGGGTAAAAGAGAGGGAGAAATGCACACACACATATATACACACAGACATATGTGTACACACATACATATACATACACACATACATACACATACACACATATATTTTATATATATATATATGAATATATATATATGTATGTATATATATATATATATATATATATATGTATATATTCGGAAATTATGGTGACAGAAAAAACAGAGGATGCCATCGTTTTTATTGTTGTTTAAGAAAAGAAATCTAGGAAATACTTAAAGACACTGAGTTCAGTTTTTTATTCAAATGGCTTTATGAAAGTGTCAACATATTTAATGATTTTAGAACTATATTAGAGAAGTCCTTAGAGATTGTTTAATTTATCTACATAATATTTTTTTCCTTTCTTCCTTCATATATTTTTTCCTCTTTTTTTCCTTTCTTTTTTCCTTCCTCTTTCTCACACTCTACTCATTTCCTCTTTTTTCCCCTTCCTTTCTTCTTTCCCTCTTTTCTCTTTATTTTTCCTTTCTTCCTTCTTTTCTTTTTTCTTTTCTTTCCTTTCTTCCTTTCAGACTGAGGCCTTATATCTTACTCAGATAGAAGTGCAATGGTTATTCAATCACCTGATTCCAGTGTCAACCAGCACAGAAACTTTGACCTGAATCATTTCCATTTTCAACCTTAACCAGCGTACCCCCCCACCTCCAGTAGACTTTTGCTACTAGAGACTGACAACATTAGTGTCAGGCATTTACATCCAGTTTGGATATCTATTCAGCTTGAACCCTACTGCAGCTCAAGACTCCTGAACTCAAGCAGCCCACTAACCTTATCTTCTTCAGTAGCAGGGATTATAGGCAATTACTACAATCCCCTGGCCATCTCATTTTACAGATAAGGAAATCAGAGTCTATGGAACTTTGATCACGTGCACAGATCCTTAGTGGTAAAAATTTAGTACAGCCACCAACATTTATGACTCCCAGTCTTACTCTTTTTACTGAACCAAACTATCTCCCAGGTGCTGCTAAACTTAATAATGAATAAATCTATTATCAGTGAAATAATTGAGACCAGCCACAAAAAGCAAGTGGGCAATGGGCAAATAGAGTTTCTGAAAGAATTTAAGATTAAAAAAAGGACTTGTAAAGGAATTCTCAAATAGCCTTGGTCACCCACTAAGAACAGATGAAATGAATAATATAATGTGTGGAAAAAGAGCTCATGTTCAAGCGGTTGCATATGAACACTATAAATTGCATATGTTACAAGAACATAAATATACCACAGATATTTTGGTGAGTCTGTGAGTTCGTCAGTATTCCTGCCACCAACGCATATCATAATACCTTATACCATCTTATCCTATATAATTCTTACCCCAAAACCAGAGATTATAAAAACAAAAAAGTAAATGATGCTATCAAAATGTTTGCCAGTAATATTTCTGTCTAAATTTTTTTTTCAGAAAAGAAGAAAAGTGTCTATAGCCATGGCTACGTGATTATTGAAGGGTTTTACAACCAGGTCAAAGTAGATAATGCAGGCCTATCTAGATGACTACCAAGTGAAATTTGGACCACAAATTAATTGCTTTGACTTGGCCTGAGTTAATTTCTTCCTCTAAGTATATCTAATATGGAATTTTAGCATTTAAAGCTAGAAAGAATCTTAGAATTCATCTAATCTAGCTCTATCTAATAGAATAAACTGAGGCATGCAGAGCTTAGGTGACTTATTGAAAGCCATACTGGTAAAATATACTAAAACCAGAATTTTAACACAGGATCTTTTGCTAGTATTCTTTCTCCAACCTTAGCTCATATGTTATAAAAAGCTATATTTGTCCTATTATGTTAGTCATTCAGTTGGGAATGATTTAAAAGCTATTAAAAAAAAAAAAAAAAAGCCCTATTCCCCAAGTCTTCTCCATCAAAGTAATGTTCATTTAATTCAATTTTTTTGGAAACAAGAAAGATAAAACAAGAGGGAAAAAATCCTTTAACTATTGCTTCTTCCACAGTGTGAAAGCCTAGGAGAGCCCTTAGCAACAATTTCTGCATGCTAAGTGGAAAATTGAATTTAACTACAGAGCTACTCGTTATGTCCCTGCTATTTTTTAAAAAAAGAAGTAATTAGTCTACCAAATGACAAGTAGAATTAGTAAGCTATTAAGCAAGTAATGCAGATACTAATTAAAATCACCAAAATCTATCATACACACCATTGAATCTGAAATCTGTCATGCTGCCCACAATGGCCAATTAGGAGCATACAATCTTGGTTACCCTATGGATACCCAATTACTATAACCCCCCTCACTCAATTTTCCCATCCCTTGCAACTTACCACACTTATCCCATCATTGAGCAGGGCCTCCCCAAAGATCATCATATATAGCTGCTCATTCACGTGAGCTTCCTCAAATACCGCCAGCACTGCCACAGGGTCTACTGCAGAGATCATACTCCCAAAAAGCAGATTCTGAAGCAAGTTGATATCAGTGAGGCCAAAAGCCTTGACCTGACATATCAGGTAAAGGGAGAGTCCAATGCCAAAGGCATTCAACAGGGCTCCCATCCCAGACCACCATAGGATGGAACCAATGTTCTCAAAAAAGGGCCGGGTAGGCATGAAGTAGCCCCCTTCAAGGACAATGGGTGGAAGGAGGTACAGAAAATAGATGCTTGAATCCATTACAGGTGGAGATTTGTGATCAGTGCCAAAGATAATACCCCCCACAAGGGCACCAACCATGATCAGGAGGCAGCTCTCTGGCATAAGACCTGGAAGCTTGTGATAGAGATGGAAACCTAGGAGAAAACAAAGAGAGGTATAGGTTCTAATAATTCATTCAATAAAAATTTAAGTAACTAATCCTGTATATGACAGGCACTGTGTTAGGTTCTAAAGTGACATGACAAAAATAAAATGACAATGACAAAAATAAAACAATCTTTTCCCTCAAGGAGCTTACATTTGATTACAGGGAAACAATATGTAAAAAGAAAAATAAATGTAAAACATATACAAAGTAATTTCTAAGAGGCATGTGGAGAGAATGGAAGAAACTATAATTTTTTAAAACATATTTATTTTTAATTTATGGGATAAACCAAGCATTTCAATAATACGATGATTTAAAAGATGATTTTAAATGAAACCACAATTTTTTTTTGTATGACTTACTATGCCTTTTAAATATATAATAAAGCTATCATTTCTTTTTTTTTCCTTTTATCCTTCCTTTCCCCCCAGATGGCTACCATTAAACACAAATATATATATATATATACATATACATATATATATATATATATACACACACACACATATATTACATATATATATATACACACATATACATATACATTCTATACATACTATTTATTAGGTCCTTTATGTTAATTTGTGTATTATAACAGTCAAAATGATTTAGTCATTCAAAGTTGTCCTTAAAACAATATTGTTGTTACCCTATAAAACATTGCTCTTCATTTTTTGGGCAAGTCTATTGATGTTTTTCTACAATCATCAAGTTCATCATTTCTTATAGTAGAATAATATTCCAAAATGATCACATATTGCAACTTGTTTAGCCATTCTCCAATTGATGAATTTCATCACAAATTACACAATTTACAATTTTTTGTCCATCACAAAGAAAGCTGCTGTGAATATTTTAGAACATATAGACTTTTTTCCTTTTTCCTTTATCATCTTGGAAAAAAGGCCCAATAGTGGTATTGCTAGGTTCAAAGGTATAAGTAATTTAATAGCTCTTTGGACATAATTACAGATTGCTTTCCAAAATGAATCAGTTCACAATTTCACTAATGATGAATTAGTGTCCCAATTTTTCCACATCTCCTCCAATATTTGTCAATTTCCTATTCAATTATTTTTAGCCAGTGTGATAGGTATAAAATAATGCTCTAGGTTGTTTTTATTTGCCTTTATCTAATCAATAATGATTTAGAGCATTTTTTCATAATACTAAAAATTGTTTTGACTTCTTCATTGAAAAACTGTATCCCTTGATCATTTATCATGGGCAATACTTTTTTGACCTGATCAGATCATAGCTAGAGTATTGAATTAGGTTTTTAGAAATCACATTTGTATGTTCATACATGTCTAGAAGAGAATGACCAGGATGTTATTCAAAAATCTGTTTTAGAGGCTGAGGATGCTTATTTTGAAGATGAGAAAAATGAGGACACCAGAGGCATGATAACTGTCTTCAATTGTCTAAAGAGCTATCACATGGTTCTGAGGGGAAAATGAGAACAATGTGGAAAAATTGCAGAAACATACATCTGGGCTCCATTATAAGAAGGATTATCCTAACAATTACCATTACAGAAAAATGAAACAGATGAACTCAGGAAATAATGAATTTTTCCTCATTGGAGATCTTCAAGGTAATATTGTGAAAAGGATTCATGTTCATATTTAAATAGAATTGGATGGCATCTGAAATTTCTCTCAAATCATATGAATGCTCAGTAAAACTATTATTGGGAGAAAATTGCACAATTTTCTAAATATCTAAAATTCTTTCTTGTGTTTTCTCACCTTCAATTCAACAAGGTTGCAGCATGGCATATGAAAAGAGTTCTGAATCTGAAGTCGAGTTGACTCAATTCAATAATCAATGGTTAAGTATCACATTGTGCTACCATAGGTACTAGAAATATAGAAATAAAAACAAAAACAAAACCTGAACCTAAGAAGTTTACATTCTGTTTGATTCAGAGAAATGAAGTTGACATCCCAGCTCCATCATTTTTGAAAGCTGTGTGACCTTAACCAAAATAAAACCTTTGGAGGCTTTAGTTTTCACATCTGCAAAATAAGGATGTTAGAATTATTTTTAAGGTCCCTTCCTGATCTGAAAGCAATGAAAATGAAAAGAAAGAGAATGGGAAGCAAAGTTTCAATTGGACTTAAATTAAGCATGAGCTTGAAACCAGATGTTAGGGATATTATAAGTTTACTCAAAGATCTAGAAGTTAACTTTAATTCAGTTCAATGATTTAATGTTTATTAGGCATCAAGTGGGTACACAACTTTGTGATGGGTGATTGGGAAAGATATATATTATTATATTATAATATAATATATAATTATAATATTATATGTTAATAATATTATGTTATATATAATTACATATATACAGATAAAGCCTCAACACTATTCTCCTGGATCTCGCATTCCCCTAAGAGAATATAGCATAAAACTAAATAATGAAGAGAGGTATAAATAAAGTATTAATGTGATGTCTAAGTTGGGAAAGAGGCTGTCTTCCACTAATGCCAATTGGTCCTTTTCTTCTTCCTATCAAAGAAGACTTACTGAATATAGGTTCTTAAAAATCAGTTGGAATTCCATGGGAAGAGGTCATTCTAATTAAATTCAATCTAAAGGGATTCATTACTAAGATGTAATCCTAATTATCACAGTAGTAATTGAAGAGAAGAAACATTTGAAAAGTAGAATTGATAACTTGTCAATTGATTAAATATAAAATCACAAAATTAGAATTGAAAGAAATTTTCAGAAGTCCTTTAGCATGATTTGAAGCATGAATCTTCTTGACAATATCCTCTAACACATGGACAATTGTTTAATCAAACGCTCAGCATCATGAAATTCATTCTCTCATAAGAAAGCCATTCTATTTTTCAAATTTATAAAACCTCTTTCTTATATTGAACAATAATCTTTTAATCATTTTCCTCTATTAATCTCAAATTTCTCTTGTGGAATTCTACAGGATAGTCCTATAAGTATCTTAACTATCATGCTTCCTTATGCTTTCTTTTCTCCAGAATAACTATTCCCAATTTCTTCAAATATTCTTTATAAGGTTCCCATTCCCCTCACCATTCTCAGTATTCTCTCCTTCACATATCAAAGATAATGTCAATTCAATTCAATACATATTTATTGTTTAGAGTATACTAGATTGTGAAATACAAAGGTAAAAATGAAAGCATCTATGACCTCAAAGAACTTACATAGTACTGGAGGAATATATGTAAACAGATAAATTAATATCAATGATTTAGAGAAGAAGAGAATGGGATGATAATAACTAGGTCGGTCACAGGATCAGGTAAGGAGTCTTTAGGAAGTGGGATATATACTCCAGATAATTTGAGGAGGAGCAACTAGATAGCACAATGGATAGAATACTGGACTTAGAAACAGGAAGATTTCATTTTCATCACAATCTCAGATAACTACTAGCCCTATGACCCTTGGCAAATCACTTAACTTTGTTTGCCTTAGTTTCTTTATTTTTAAAATTATCTGAAGAAGGAAATGATAAACAACTCCAATATCTCTATCAAGAAAACCCCAAATGGAGTCATGAAGAGTTTAACATATCTGAAATGGATAAGGAAAAGTACAGGGGCAAAGCAGAATGTTGTCTATGAGGCAGAGATAGTCTCCTTGTAACCATATTAGAGAATTTATGAAGGAAAGGAACATGAAGAAAGACAAAAAATGTAATCGAAAGCAAAGTTTTAAACACGGGACATCTGGTCTCACTGATATAAATTTATCAGTTATGAAAAAGAACAGACTTGAAGGAAAAAATTAATAATAATTTCAGTTTTACATATGTTGAGTATGAAGTGTCAATTGGAGTATAGAAATGATGTTTTAGTTGGGAGGCAGGAGGAGAGATGAAAAAGGTTTGTAATAGTTACTATAGTGAATAAGAAGAAAAAACAATAAGAGCAAACAAAAGCATTGCTAAGCAACAATGAAGTTATACACTCTAAATTTATAGCCAGTGAAACAATTTTTTTCTTTTTTAACTTTCCCTGGATGCCTGGAATAAGAGAGGAAAAAACAGAAAGTGGCTATTATCCAAGTCTGAGAATTAACAAATCAGTAATGACAATGGGTCCTGACAGTGAAGAATTTTAGAGTGGCAGCGGGAATCACTAAGTAGCAGATCATGGGGTCAGGCCTTGCTATGAGGCAGGTGAAGAGTGAGTGAGATGAATTAGGAAGATCAAGGGACTAAAAGTGATAATTAGTTTGAAGAACAAGTTAAAAGAGTGAAAATGGCAGAAAGAGATTGAAGTAGTGATCAGAGAGTGCAATTCTGAATTATCTGGAAGGAGGAAGAGAATGGGAGCAAGCATTTATTAAGCATAGCTACCATGTTCCAGGCATTGTGCTATATGCTTTACAAATATTATTTCACTTGATATGCACAACAATCCTGAAGGATAGGTGCTATTATTATTCCCATTTTAGAGTTGAAGTGAAGCACACAGAGGTCAAGTCACTTTCCCAGAGCCACATAGCTAGTAAATGTCTGAAGTTGGATTTTGAAGCCAAATCTATCCCCTGGGTCATCACCTGCCTCTGGTTTAGTTCCCTGGCAGCCAAAAGTTCTAAGTTATGACCATGTATGGGTGACCATGTGTTCCTGAAATGTGGGGGAAAGAGGCCACTGAGTGAGAAGATGGCTAAGTAATTGAGTGGCTATGGTGGTAAATAAAATGATGATATCAATACCTAAGACCCAGAGGATTATAAGAGAAGGATAAGGAGGAAGAGGTACTAAGGAGAATCAATGCAAAAGACTGAGAATCTGAAGAGAATGTCTGACCTAGAGATCAATAGAAGATAATAACAAGGATAGGGACAGGGTAGCATATACAGCCATAACAGATTACAAAGGAGGAAAGGTAAATCAGGAAAAGTAATAGCTAAAAGCTTTGGAAATCAAGGAGCAAGCCAATATTTTCTTCTAATTCTGTTCAGTAGTTTTCAATCCTGTCTGACTCTTAATGACCCCATTTGGGGTTTTCTTGGCAAAGATACTTGGTTTGCCATTTCCTTCTCTAGCTCATTTGATAGATGAGGAAACTGAAGCAAACAGGGTTAAGTGACTTGCCCAGAGTTATATAGCTAATGTCTGAGGCCAGATTTGACCTCAGAAAGATGAATCTTTGTGTCTTCAGGCTAGGCACTCTATTCACTGTACCATCTAACTGTCCTTTCCTAATTCTGTGAAGGAGATTTGAAGAAGCAATCACATGTGGTATTCTCAGGGAAAGACACTTTTCAATGCTAGGGGGAGTTAAGAAAAATGTTGGGATTCTCAGGGTCAAAAAAATCTTAATTAAAAGGGATCCCAAAGGCCACCTAGTTCAAATCTTACCTGAACAGAAATTCCCTGGACAGATCTTTGATGAAGATTCATGTCTCCTTTAAATAGCTCAGAGATTTACATGCATTTTAGGACTAATTTCCATATGTACATCTCTGTTTTTATTTTCTCTTTTTTGAAAAAAATTACAATCAATTTTTTAAATTTTATTTTTCAGTTATTGAAAATTCACCTTCTTTCCCTTCCTTCCTCTGCTGCCCTCATTAAGACAGAAAGAAAAGAAAAAAAAACAACCTCTGGAACAAACATGCATAATCAACCAAGGAAATTCTTTCATTGGTCATGTCCAATGCCTATATAAATGAAAATAGGCCAATATATACTATGCATGTGTGCATATATGTATGATATGACCTATACAGGAATTTGCATATATAGAGCCATATATGATATGTGTGTATGACATGTCCTGTGCAGGAATTTGTATCAAGAGACCTGCAATACATATTTGTATATGTATATGGCATGACCAATGCAGGAATTTGTTTGCTTGATAATTGTTATAAGGATTTTTTTTGTTGTTTTAATGAGAAAGATGGAGAAGGTAAATGGGAAACATATACATACATACATACATACATGTATATACACACATATGTATACCTGCACCCTGATTCCATCATCTCTCTTATTAGGAAAGGTTGATAATATGTTTCATTATGATATATGGAATTGTAATTGGCCATTATGTTGATTTGATCAGATCTTTTGTCTTTCAAAGTTGCATTTACTTTGTTGTTATTATATGGTTTCTTCTTCCAGTTCTCATAAATTCTGCATCAGTTTCAACAACTCTTGTTAGATTTCTCTGAAATCTTTTCTTAACTCTCCAGAATTTGAAAGGTATGGGTTTACTCAGGACCAGGTTTACAGAGAGGGCTGTGTGACAAGACAGAGGGAGAAACAGAAGAAGAGGGAGAGAGAAATTTTCTCAAATGTATCTTTGGTTCACAAGATTATCATCCTCTCATTTTGGATACTATATTTATTTGAATGTTACCCAAGATTGAATTAGTTTTACTGATTGCCTTGTCATACCATTAAATCCTATTGAATTTGCATTTTCAAAGAGTTTGAAGTGCAGCCTTTCAATCTTGGTTTATTTTATTTGTGAAACAGATACTATATAGTATTATGTATTTCTTTTCTTCTAGAATTTGAACAGACAGAAAATTCAAAAATTCAGTATTTTTTGTTCATATCTTTATTTCTACATTCAGTATTTAAAGAGAAATGAATGACAAGAAAATAATCTGTGAGGAATTTTTATGTGTGTGATTCATTTAACAAGTTTTTGTTGTTAAGCATTTGTTATTTGTATGGCAGTGGAATAGACTTTTGGAAGATACAAAAACATTTTTTAAAACTCTCTAATTTTGAAAAGCTTACAAATCAAGTATACATATAACAAAAGTTAAATAATAGCATGGCGATATAATTCTAGTCTAATGTACAATATAGTTTTAACTGGTCTGAGGATATAAAGAAAATGAAAAACAATTTCTGCTCTCAGTTCAATTCAATAAATCTTCATTAAATATCTGTTCTGTGCCAGGCGCTGTGCTAAACACTAGGGATATAAAAAGAGGTAAAAAAAAAAAAAAAACCCAAAACCAAAAAACAACCCAGTCCCTACCCTCAAAGAGCTTATAATCTAACGAGAGAGACAACATGCAAACAAAAAATATACAAGGCAAATTATATGTAGAATAAATAGGAAATAATTAACAGAAGGGAAGCAGTAGAATTAAAAGGGGTTAGGGCAAGTTTCCTATAGAAGTTGGGACTTTAGTTAAACTTTTAAAAAGCCAGAAAGGTTAAGGGGATGAGGAGGGAAATTGATCCGAGTACATGGCATGGCCAGAAAAAAAAAATGCCTGGAGTAGAGAGTATTTTGTTTGTCTGTTTGCTCCTGGGTATTAAAAGTACATGTTAGGGAGTAAGGTGTAAAAAGTCCAGGCACTGAATGACAAACAGAGACAATGGCAAATTTTATATTTGCTCCTGGAGACAACAGGAAACAGTTTATGGGGATGGGGGAGGGGTGTTGACATAATAATGTTTTAGGAAAAGCATTTTAGTGGTTGAATGGAGAATGCAGTAATCAAGGCATGAGGTGATAAGAAACTGCACTTTAGTAATAGCCATTTCAGAGAAGAAAGGGGACATATTTGGGAAGATCAATGCATTTATCAAAAAATAATTGGATTAGATAGCTTCTAAAATCTAATTCTAAAGCTTGAGACTGTATGTATCCCTCCTTGACCCAACTACCATCATCATTTCCATTTTTTCCATTAGTCTGTAAATGTCTGTATAATGCAGAATGTAAGCTCCCTAAAGATTAAAACTCTCATTTTTTCCCTTGAACCTGAGTTCAATACATTACATGGTACATAGCAAATAATAAATAATTATTGACTGATTGAAAGATTCATTCCTCCCTACTTTGACATACATGCACATGCTTGTGCTCATACACACACACACACACACACACACATACACACACACACACACACACACACACACACACACACACTTGCACGTCTTCATCTTCTTCCAGTGCTATCTTGTCTGTATTCAATATGGTTTTCTTGTTCCCACAATGCCATTATTTGTTTTACCTAAATTTACTTCCTACTTCCAGTAATAAAGATCTCTATATAAAGTCCAAAGTAAATCCATTGTATGCTAAATTCTGCTGTATGGAAGATAAATCTGTAGCATAGTTACAAAATTATTAATGGATCCCTGTAAAAATAAACACACAAGTTGTTGACATGCCATATAATACCATCTGCTATATATATCACCATAGGGAAAAGACATTAAATTACTTCCTATTTTAAAACTATCCCCTTAAGACACACTTTTGTGATAGTTACACCTTTGTGTTGTGCGTCCAATTCTGACTAAATATTTTTTGTAGATCTAGAGTTTCTATGAGCTAATGAGCTTTTGCTCATTAGCTGATGCTCAAGCATCAGAACTGTATAAATCTAAAGAGGTACCGGGCAACCATCAGTGAGCTGCAACAACGTGACATGGGTGATTAAATTAAACATCTGGCTTCCTTTCATTTGCTTTTCTTGGTAAAATTTAAATGAGGAATTTTACACTCCAGATTTTTCCTGTAATTAATTTGTGACATTAAAAAAGTGGGGGAGGAAGCTGCAAAGGAAAAAAAAAGGGAATTCAAATCTAAAAACATAATGAACATATTGTGAGTTACTGCCCTTCAAATCCTAGATCGGAGAAGGAGGAGGAGAGGAAGGAAAGACGGATTCCAATCACAGTATACAGTCTAGTTATAAATGCCAGGAAAATAAATATTTCAATAAGCACAAATAATGTAATCTAACAAGGTAAGAAAAGGGCCTCTCCTGTTTCTTAAAGTGTTATAGAATACTACATCTTAATATAGTGGAAGTGTTATTGTCATGCTCATTTTAGAGATGATGAAACAATGCACCATCACATAACTAGAAAGTGTTACAATCAGGAATTGAATTTACATTTGTCTTCTCCAAACCTCCCATGCTTTCTATTGGAGGATCTTTGATTTAGCCCAATGATTCAACATTGGGCTAAATCAAATAAATATAATCAAATAAATATAATAATATAATTAAATATATATGTATATAATCATATATATATATATATATATAATCAAATAAATGATTCAACATTGGGCTAAATCATATAAACAGATATGTTTATAATTCTAGAATATTAAGCTGTGGGGCAGCTGGAGCACAGTGGATAGAGTGAAAGAGCTGGAGTCAGGAAGATGAATCTTCCTTAGTTCAGATCTGTCCTTAGACGCTCAGAGATGTGTGACTTGGGCAAGTCCCTTTTTTTCTTTTCTTTTTTTTTTTTTTTTATTAATTTTATAATTATAACATTTTTTGACAGTACATATGCATAGGTAATTTTTTTTTACAACATTATCCCTTGTGCTCACTTCTGTTCCAGATTTTCCCCTCCTTCCCTCCACCCCCTCCCCTAGATGGCAGGCATTTTGGGCAAGCCACTTAGCTCTGCTTCATTTTCCTCATCTGTCAAATGAGAGGAAGAAGGAAATGGTAAACCATTCTAGGATCTCTGCTCAGAAAACCCTAAATGGGGTTTGGAAGAGTCAGTCACAACTGATTGACTGAACAACAAATATTCAGATGTAACAGACTTGAATGTCTTAGATTGAAACTTCAAAAAGGAAAGCTAATTAATAATTAACTTGCTCTGTAAGGTGTCATGGCTAGGGGCAAACTTCCTTTAATTCCTTTGGATCGAGATAGTAATAATGAAGAGATGATAATGATTGCCATTTATATATGTTTTAAGGTTTGCAAGGTGATTCGAACATATTATATTGTTTTGATCCTCACCACATCCTAGAAAGTAAATATTACAAATCTCATTTTATAGATAAAGAAACTGAGGCTTAAAAAGGTACAAGGGAGGACTTGAACTTTATCTTACAGCTCATTTAGCTTTGAAATCCAATGAATCTATGCTATTGATATATAACAAACTTTACAATGAAAATTAAGGAAGCTTAATTAACAATTTGCTATTCTATATATACTTGTAATTAATACTCACATCATTTCTCAGAACTACAAATTATGGATCAAAATAAATTATAACCATGATGAAGTACAAAGTTTCTGTCCTGACATTTCTTAAAATTTATTTCTGATTTTTTTTTCAGCAGAATATGTAAATTTATACATTACTTCCAATTACTTATGCTCTAATCATCTTTTTACCCAACATCTATATTTCCAATTAGATGCTGGGTAAAAAGGTGATTAGATCATAAGTAATGAACTTTACTAGGCTTTAAAAATCACCTGTCAGATTTTTTTTCCCATTCATGCCACCTTTAATCTGGGTTCCTTTAATTCTTTTTTCTTTTAGTGTATTTGTTTTTAGTGTACACTTTTTTATGAATTATGTTGGGAGAGAAAAATCAGAGCAAATGAGAAAAACCATGGGAGAGAAAAAAAAAAAAAACAGAAAAAAGAAGTGAACATATTGTCTCCTTAGTTCTGTCTCTGGTTACAGATGGCATTTTCTGTCCAAAGTCTATTGGGATTGCTTTGTATCACTGAACTATTGAGAAGAACCAAGTCTTTCATAGTGGATCATTGCACATTCTTATTGTTATTGTGCATGATGTTTTCCTGGTTCTGCTTGTTTCACTCAGCATCAATTCATGTAAATCTTTCCAGGCCTTTCTATAATCAGCTTGTTTATCATTGTTTATAGAACAATAATATTGTTCTATAATAATAACAACAATATTATATTAATATTATAATAATATTCCATTAATATTATTATATTATATTATTATAATTATATGTAACATATAATTATAATAATATTATATTAACATAATAATAATATTCTATAATAATATTCCATTACCTTCATGTACCATAGCTTGTTCAACCATTCTCCAATTGATGGGTATCCACTCCTTTTCCAATGCTTTGTTACAAAATTTGCTACAAACTTTGCTACAAAAATTGCTGCTACAAACATTTTTGCACATTTTCCCTTCCTTTATGATTTCCTTGGGATACAGATCCAGTAATGGCACTGCTGGGTCAAAGAATATATACAATTGCTCTCCAGAATAGTTGGATTATTTCACAACTCCAGCAACAATGTCCCAAAGTGTCCCAGTTTTCCAATATCCTGTCCAACATTTATCACTATTCTTTCCTGTCATTAGCCAATCTGAGAGGTGTGAAGTGATATCTCAGAGCTATTTTAATTTGCATTTCTCTAATCAGTAGTGATTTAGGGCATTTTTTCATATAAATATAAATGGCTTTAATTTCATCATCCAAAAATTGTCTGTTCATATCCTTTGACTTTTTATCAGTTGGGGAATGATGTATATTCTTATAAATTTGACACAGTTCTTTATATAGTTTAGAAATGAGACCTTTATCAGAAAAACTGGCTATAAAGATTTTTTCCCCAGCTTTGTACTTCTGTTTTAATCTTGTTTCTCTTGATTTTGTTTGTGCAAAACCTTTTTACTTTAATGTGATCAAAGTTATCCATTTTGCCTTTCATAATGTTCTCTAGTTCTTCTTTGGTCATAAATTCCTCCCTTCTCCAAAGATCTGATAGGTAAATTATTCCGTGTTCTCCTAATTTGTTTATGGTATCATCCTTTATATCCAAATCATTTATCCATTATGACCTTATTTTGGTATGAGATGTGAGAAGTAAGTCTATGCTGAGTTTCTAGCATTTTGTTTTCCAATTTCCCCAGCATTTTTTGTCAAATAGTGAGTTCTTATTCCTGAAACTGAAGTTTCAATATCAAATACTAGGTTGCTAAAGACCTTGCTTATTGTGACATGTGTATCTAATCTATTTCACTGACTCATCCCTCTATTTTTTTAGTCTGTACCAAATAGTTTTGATGACTGCTGCTTTACAATTTAGTTTTAGATTTGGTACTGCTAAGCTACCATCCTTTGTATTTTTTTTCATTAATTTTCTTGATATTATTGACCTTTTGTTTTCCAGCTGAATTTTGTTGTTATTTTTCCAGTTCTATAAAATATGTTTTGTCAGTTTGATTGGTATGACATTGAATAAGTAGACCAATTTAGGCAGAATTGTTGTTTTTATTATATTAGTTCAGCCTAGCTTCCATGAACAATTTATATTTTTCCAATTGTTTAGATATGATTTTATTTGTGTGAGAAGTATTTTGTAAATTATGTTCTTACAGTTCTTGGGTTTATCTTGGCAGATAGACCCCCAAGCATTTTTTTTTGTCTACAGTAATTTTAAATGGAATTTCTCTTGCTGGTGGGCTTTATCAGTAAAATATGGAAATGCTGATAATTTGTGTGGGTTTATTTTATATCCTGCAATTTTGCCAAAGCTGTGAATTGTTTCCAGTAAACTTTTGGATGATTTTCAAGGATTTTCTAAGTATATCATCATATCATCTGCAAAGAGTGATAGTTTTATTTCCTCAATGTCTATTCTAATTCCTTTAAGTTTTTTTTTTTTTGTTTTTGTTTTTTTCTTATTGCTAAACATTTCAAATACAATGTTGAACAATAGTGGTGATAATGGACATCTTTCTTTCATCCCTGATCCTATTGAGAATGCATCCAGTTTCTCTTTCTAAATAATTCTTGCTGTAGGTTTTAGATAGATACTGCTTTTTATTTTAAGGAAAGCTCCCTTTATCCCTATGCGCTCTAGTGTTTTTAATAAGAATGGGTATTATAATTTGTCAAACACTTTTTTTGCATCTATATGATTGATCATATGATTTCTGTTGGTTTTGATATTGATATGGTCTATTATTGTATTAATTTGAACCAGCCCTGCATTCCTGGTATAAATCCCACTTGGTCATAGTTTATTATCCTGCTGATAAGTTGCTATAATCTCTTTGCTAATATTTTATTTAAAATTTTTGCATCAATTTTTCAGATTTTCTAATGGAATAGTTTTCTAAAGTGAGAACAAACATTGGAACATTGCCATTTCAGAAATGAAGCAAGAGCTTCCTGGTGATTTGTGTTCAACAAATTGAGGCCTAGAATCTCATAATTCTTGTTCATCCTCCATTCATTAGAAATCCCAAAACAGCAGAAGAAATAAATTATCCCTGTAATGTATAAGATAAACACTTCTACAATCACTAAAGATGTCTAGATGTTGATAAAGTCCCCTTTTCCAATAGCAACAAAGTATGATTGAGTGCCAGATTTCCATAACAGTATTCAATTTCAATATTTAAATCCACCACTAAAGAAAGAACTATGTCCATATATAATGACCCCAGAGAGCCCATTGCTTGACATATATTCAGGGAGTTCAATAATAAAAAGAAAAGTCTCATAGACAGCAAAATAGATATAGTAGCATGTCTTACAGTAGCAAAAATCTGGAAACAATAGAGATGCCCATTTATTGTGAAATGGATGAACAAATGGTTGTATAGGAATATAATGAAATATTACATATTAAAATATGATAAAGAAAGAGAAGCATAGGAAGAGTTCTATGAACTGTTACAAAATGAAGCAGCTAGAATTGGAAAACTATGAGTACAATAATGTAAAAGAAAAAACAACAAGAAAACAACAGAAGCAGAATGCTTTCAAATTAGGAGAACAAAGTTTATTCACAGAGAAGAGATTTCAGAATACATCTCCTTTTTTCTTTCTTTTTTTTGCTAAAGTAAAAAAAAAAACTATTGTTCTATTAATACAGGATTAAGTTTTACAAAATCATTCTTTTCTTTCTTGTTTTAATTCTGTGTGCAAGGGTTAAGTATATAATAGGAAAAAAAGTTTATTTTTTTTAAAAAAGATAGCAGTAAAAATTTTTATAAAGAATCGAGCATGAGGAAGAAAGAAAGATAAATCATTGTCAAAGTTATTTTGTCCACAAACTCAGTAAAGGGATCTACCTATGAGATCCAAAGTGGGAAATCATAATTGAGGCAAATGGTGATTCAGAGCTTGAGGTATCTGGATAGAAACCTTCATTCTTTACTTTCCTTCAGATGTATAGTTCATGTAATGGTTCATTAGCAAGAGCACTCTCTCTGAAGTCAAAAGATGCAGGTTCAAATTCCATCTATGACACTTACTATCTGTATGACTTTGAGCATATTATTTATCCTTCGTGAGCCTCAGTTTCCTCATGGATAAAATCGGGAAGGCAGTGGCCTATGTGCCTTCTGAGATTCTCTAATGTCCCCCTACATACTTGTTAGGGTTATTTAAAACACCTGACACAACACATCAGCGGATATTCTCACAGAGGCTTCCTCTGCTACAATTTAGGCCTTCAGTCCAGATTGACTTTCTTTTGTAAAAGAAAGAGGAGACCAACTGTGCCCATGAATTCACTGCCCTTTTGTCTTAACATCGAACCAGCATATAGTCTCTAAAGCAAAAATCAAGTAATATGTAGGTTGCCTTTTAAAAGAAATTTTTCTTCCTGCAAATTAATAGCAGCTGCTGCCACCATCTGAAGTTATAGGTGCCTATCCGAGAAGGGGGCTTAAACAAGTAGAGTTGTACCCTGACTTACATTTCTGGCATGAAACAAGCACATTGTGATCTCTGACAGGTTCTGCTTGAGCTCATCACACTCCCGCACCCCCTCCCGTTAGTCACATGGCATCAACCCCAAACAAGAAGGAAGCAGCTACCCCAGAAACGAAAATAGCCATCTGCACAAAAGTGAGCTTTCCAATACTAGAACATGATTCACAAGTGCTAATGTTTCTCTTTTAAATGATTTGAGTCTCATGGAGGAGTTTATCAATTTCCTCTCATCTTAGTTGAGCAGAACAAAATTTCAGAAAGCACAAAGACAAGCACATGGGAGGATGTATGCTTTTGCACACACACACACACACACACACACACACACACACACACACATATCACAATATTCTTTTTACCCACCTATTTTTGCAAGGGATGCAAGAAGTATCCAAAGGGTTACTTCATATGGAATTTGAACATAATCATAATCCAGAGAAAAAACAGACAGCCTTTCATCCTGGTCCGAGCTAGCAGTGCTAGCAACAGGAGCAGCAGCAGCAAAGCGAGCCTTAGGTTCAGAGTAAGAAGTGGAGTTGCCAGATACATTCACATTGCAGGCAGCACCAGGAAACTTGAAGACCACCAGCAGTAGCAGCAGCGGCGGCAACCACTTCCAAGCACTCAGAGGCACAAGGAGATGAAAAGCCATGGTGTGCGCTTCAGCCTCCCACCTATGTCCTTGTCTGTTTAAGTAGACAGCCCTCCACAGGCTTTTGTATTCTCCCAGGAAGACGCTGCATGCACCTTTGCCACAGGTAGCTCCCCTCCTGAGGCCAGCCTCACAGGTTATGCCCAGCAGGGAGCTGTCATGTCAGCAAGCAACAAATCCTGGTGCTCTCAGACCTTTTCTGACGCACTGGCATCCAGACAGCTCAGTCTCTGTGTCAAATGCAGGTATGGGGTAGATTGGGGGAAATCCAGGTAAGACTCTTCATCAGCTTGTTTGGCCATGATCTGAAGTGGAATTGACATAGAGGGGAAAATAACCAATCACTTCTCTCCAATCTGACTCCAAGCTTCACAGTACAAGGATTCTCCCTTATGTGGGGAAATTAAGGAGGATGCAAAACTCATTCCAGATCCAACTGAAAGTCCCTTCTAAAAAAGAAAAAAATAAACCCTTCCCTCTTGATTCAGAGCCCAGAAAATGTCGTGGTTTTTTTTTTTTTTCCAGGTGTTTCCTTCTTCCTCCTTTTCTCCTCCTCCAGCTCCTTCATTTATTTTGTATGGCCAAGGCAGAAGGTAGCTTCTGAACCATTCCTAATTAAGTGCACTTCTTTGACTTTTGTAATGAAATGCTTCCCCCATGCTCACCCTCCAGAACTTACACTGGTGGCATCTAGTGGGCAAGCACTACAACTACACCTTTGCATCACTATACCTGGGGCATTTTATTGATGAGGCATCTCATCACCCCGTAGATGCCAGTCTATGTTATATACATAAGTAATGTGCACAAGAAGAAAACACAATCCTTTCTCTCAAGGAGCTCACACAGTTATAAAGGAGAGATTATTTGGCAGAATGAACACTGTATAGAATGTCAGAAAAATTGCATTTCAATCTATCTTTAATTAGAGTAGCTGTAGTAAATTACTTCCTCGGGGGGGGGGGGGGGTCTTAATATTTTAAAATGAAAGAAGTAGATTAGATCACTAAAGTTTTTTCAAATTCTAAAATTCTATGATCCGTGGAGTTCATGTTACCACAAAAGCAAATCCCATTTAATTTAAGAAAGATTTATTGTACTTTGTGCAGTGCACAGATGGTTTTTTTACCTAAAAGTGTTATTGAACACGTCTTGAATTTTGTCATAGAAAGCAATTGAATCAATCTTAGCCATAGACACTCCTGATTAAGCTCAAAGATATAAAGCCAAAACAAAAGAGTCCTTTTGTCCTCAAGGAACTTACATTCTACTAAATACAAGTAAAGTATATACAAATGTTAAGTAATCAGAGACCATGTAGTGTAACTAGTATTGACAGAAAGGGCAGCTGGGAAATGTGTGTGTGTGTGTGTGTTTTTTTTTTTTTTAAATTAACTAGGAGAGATTGAAAGATTATGAAAGGTTACAAGGGGAATTACAAATTTCCAAGTTTTCTTGTGCTTACTCTCCTAATTCTTCAGTTTCGTGTTACACAGGGGTTCTCAAACTATGGTCCGTGGGCCAGATGCGGCCCTCTGAGGACATTAATGTGGCCCTCCGGGTTATGGCAAATGGGCTGAGGGGTGGAGACAGTGTGAGTTTTTTGTTTTTACTATAGTCCGGCCCTCCAACAGTCTGAGGGACAGTGAACTGGCCCCCTATTTAAAAAGTTTGAGGACCATTACACTTCCCAATAGTTTTTTCTACCAGCATAGGGTTATCATAGGAATTTGAACTAGTAAGGTCTTGCTACATAATAGTAGCTAAGTGGACTTCCTAAACACATTCAGTTGGAATGTAAAATCTGAAGGAAGAGAGATATATGATATGATGGAGATGAGGTGAAAAATATTCATTCAATCAATCTTTTTAACAAGTGTTTACTGAGTGCCTAGTATATTCAAAGAGTTTTGCCAAAAGATATTGGTAAAGATATAAGATATAACTCATGCCCTCAAGAAAGGATTTTCCTTAATACATTGATTAGCTTTGTGATCTTAAACAAATCATTATAATAGTAACAACACCAACAATAATAAATCACTACTACTTATATAATGCTTTGAGATTTACAAAGCACTTTACAAATATTTTAACAACTCTGGGAGATAGATGCTATTATTATATTCTTACAAAGGAGGAAACTAAGGCTGAATGTAATGAAATGATTTGCTCAGAGTTACATAACTATTAAATGTCTAAGGCTAAATTTGAACTAAATTTGAATTCCTGACTCCAGATATAGTACCAGGCCAAAAATAAGGCACTCGTACCTGTGCCTTATTTTTTCCGCCATCAAATAGAAGGCTATTGGGAGGGGGGAGGGTATGGACTAGATGGCTTCTAAGGTCCTTTCCAGCCCTAAGTTCTAGGTGAGTACTTGTATTAAGATGAGAAACAGAGACAGAGAGGCAAGCAGATACACACACACACACACACACACACACACTGAGAAAAACTGACAGAGACAGAGACAGAGAGACAGAAAGACAGAGATAGGTGCAGGAAAAGACAGGGAGAGAATGAAAAAGAGAGGGATTGAGAGAATAAGAGAATTGAGAAGAGAAAAAACATTGGGGTATGTAGCACATATATGTAGATATATAAAATGCATTCATATATATATATAAGAAACATTGAACTAGATTTTGTAGATTTTTATTTTAGCTGAAACCTATGATTTCATCCATGTAGGAAACTCCCAGATACTGATAAACCTTGTTCTGAAATTTATTTTTTTAACGAATTGCTTGAGGCACTGAAAGGTTAAATGACTTGCCCAGGTTGATAGAACTAATTTGAGACATAAGGCTTGAACGCATTATGTCTTTCTGACTATTCATTCACTACATTGTCTCATATTTGAAGTGTGTGTGTGTATAGGTATGTATGTGTATAGAGAAGATTCAAAATGGAAATAAGAAATGTGAAAAGTAACATTTATTTTACATTAATAATTATTTACAGAGAATTAACATAAATATTCAAATACTTTTAGCCAATAGAGACCAATATCTGCAGATTTTTTCAAATTTATATAGATAATTGCCTCATTTGGGTAAAAATCTCAACTTCAGTTAATAGTGAAAAGCTAACACAAAGGCCCTGGAAGTTCCTATACCTATCTTAGTCCCGTAAACTAAAGAGTTTTCTTCTGTCTTCCCCATTTGGAAGCCTTCCAGCCCAAAATATGAGACATAGCCATGAAGGAATGAAACCTACCCAAATGAATCAAAAGCAGATCCACACTCAGAGGAAGAAAATCTAGCGTGATGTGTTCTGTGGCAGTATGACTGACAATACATATCTGGAAACATGACTCTTTAGGGTTTTCTTACCCTTCTACTTTAGATTCCTAGAAACTGGATTTGTTTTAAACATTCTTACAATTGTTAATGCAAAGGAAACCCCAGAAAGAAAGTTAACCAAATAACAAAGTCTTCAACTGTATGTGGTCAACCAACAATCCCATCTTTCCATACTCACATATTAAATTTTAAAAAATTAAAAGTTGCCAGTGTTATGTCTCTTCCTTGTGGAAGTTTTACTTTGGCTGGAGTTCCCTTTTCACTAGCTTGCTTAGCCCTTTGGAGAGTGAATATCTGCTGCATGTCTGGCTATTCTGACAGGGCTCAAATTTTCTATTCTTTTTTTAGGAAAGGAATAGAGATATAGAATTGATCCCAGGTTGTTCAGAAAGATGACTTGCTTTCCAAGTTTATAGCTACTAATTAAGCTGGGATGGTCTTGAATCTCATCTTGGCACTTCCAAACCTTGAATTGAGGGCCCACATCCTGAGCTGGAAGACACTCAAAAGTTTTGACCCAGCTTTAGGGACACAGACCTGGCCTTGTCCCTATGTCCCAAAGCCAAACATTCCCACAGTCTCTGACATATATGACTAACAAAGAGATTCTTGGAACGGTTCAGAACTGGGATAGGAGGAGGAAAAAAGATTGTTTTGCTCTGTGAGGGCAATGAAAACTCTCTGACCCTATGATTCCTCTACAATGATAAAAAATGATATTTCTATTGTGGCTTTTATATATATACTACCTTATTTGAATTCCACAATAATTCTGCCAAGTAATACTGTAGGTATCATTATCTTCATTTCACAGACGAGAAAACTGACTGTGAGGGATAAACTGACTTACTTAAGCTTACATACCTAGTAAGTATAAGAGGCAGAATTTGAGTAAGGCTCTTCCTGACTTTAAATCTAGTACTCTAATCATTAAGCTATGCTGCCTTTCAAAATGGATCAGATAATATCTTAAGGTATGACATTCTATATCTGTGATAGGTGTAACTCACCCTTGGCCCAGGATTTTCAGCCCTAATTCCTTTTCTTGAAGACAATTTATTTGCTTGTTACTAAGCTTGCTTCAACTTTTAGATATAATTTGTTTTTTTTGTTTTTTTTTCATGCTTTGCTTAGATTAACTCAAAAGCTCTGTCCTCTCTAGAAGTCAATGAGTTTTTCATTGCTATAGGCTTCATTTCTAAGCCTTTCTCCCCAATTTTGGATTCACCAAAGTGCCCTAAACCAACTCATCTTTTTTCTGTTCAAAATGAATAGCTTCTTTGGACCTTCCATTGAATTCCTCTTTATGGTTAGAAATTGACAGAATTTAGATAACAAACACATCTTGAAAATATTGAATATATCACAACTTTTTGAACACAACTATGAGGTCCATTCACTGCTCTCTCAGCTTTTAAATTAATGATTCTTCTCAAGAATGCTAGTCTCTTTTATTTCCTCTTCTCTTCTCTAAGAAAGTAGATGCTCTAGAATCCAGTTTAACAAGAAAAATATTTTTCACCACAACTGTTTAGCCATTATTTTCACTATCAGGAAGGTTGTCTCAGTACTTTAGACTTCCTCACAGAGTTTTATTGACAATCACAGGTCTCTTTGTGATCCCTGAAGATCTCTAGGAGATAAATTAATTTCTCTCTTTTCTGGCTTTCTTTTGAACAGAGCAAAGAAAAAAAAAGAAAAGAGAAAAAGGAAAAGAAAAAAAAAGAGAAAGAGTAGCCAAAAAAGGAAAAGAAAAGCAAGGCAAAGGAGGAAAAACGAAAAAGAAAAGAAAAGAAACCTTAATTTTCTTTGATGAGGGGGGAAAGGGAGGGGGAGGAATAATTATTTATACATGTGCCAGGCATTTTGCTAAGTACTTTATAATGTTTTTTCAAAGGTGCTATCATTATTCTCATTTCACATTTGAGAAAACTGAGGCAAACAAAGGTTAGAACCTTGCCCACACTCTCCCAGCCCATAAGTATCCTAAGTTGGATTTGAACTCCTGACTCCCAGCCTACTGCATGATATAGTACTACCTAATCAAGAACAAAATTGCTGAAGAAGCTAGGTGATCCATTAGATAAAGAGTATTCAACTTGGAGTCAAGAGGATGTGAGTTCAAATCCCATCTCAGACATTTACTAGCTGTACCAGTCTGAGCAAGTCATTTCCCTATTCTAAGCCTCTATTTCCTTATCTTTAAAATGGGATAATAATAATTCCTCCTTCATATCCAAATAAGATAGGAAAAACAAAGCATAATATAAATGTTGTCTAGTATTATCTTGTGATTGTTATAAGGATCAGATGAGGTAACATAAGGGAGGAACTTTCATAATATTCTTATGTATACTGTAAATATACATAAGATCTAATATAAATGTTAACTATTATCAAAATCCGGAATATTATAGTTTCAGGATGACTCATTGTTGAAAGAAACCTGGTTTTCTGATGGGAGGGTCACTAGAGAGAAGTGGGGTTTCCTTCTCTGAGCTACTGCTCATGGGAAGCCTGGAAAATCTTGAGCCACACTATGAATTTAGATAACTTTTGAGGGAGAACTTCCGTGGTAGCTCCAAGTTCTTATGTTATTAAATCAAAAAGACTCATAAACACTAAATCCCATTTACCCTGAAATGTTTTGACACAGACCCCTAAAATTATTTTGCACAAGAACCTAGTATGTTTGGAGAAAGAGCTAAAGAGTTAATCTATCCAGGTAGATTTTGGACACCAGAAAATTGCATGTTAAAAAAATCAAATATTATTTTTCTTCAATTGGTGAGCATTTATCTTATCTTCCCTTCCACATCCTGAAAAAAAAGATAAATAAAACTCTTCCACAAGTTGTATGATCAAGAAAACAAATTCTTTCATTGATTATGTCAGAAAATGTGTGTTTCATTTCATTTTGGATCCATTACTTGTTCATATCATATAGAGTTAGCGATAAAGTAAGGATTTTCTCTTCCTTCATTTTTCAAATGTAGATTTCTACAGTTTATACATTGTCAACATATAAAAAAGTTGACATGAGATAAACATCAATAGGGGTTCACTTTATACATGAGCAGAGTGGGAAATAATCTATGTTAAAGAATATAGGAAGATCCATTTGCCCTGCAAAATCTCCTCTACCCCACCTGACATTGTGACCATGATTCCATTGCTAAATAGTTATTTATTTGGACTAAAGTATTGTCTTCATATTTTTTAAAGAAATAAGTTTTCTACAATGAGATGCAATAATAAGCAATCATTAGTCCTTAACACTTTAATATCAATTTATATATTCGTTTCTTTCCTACATTACAGTTAGCTGAAAATATAATATTGAAAGAAAAATACTGTTGTACAAAGAAGAAGGAGAGATAATTTGTGCATTGGATATGCCCAGGGGAATATTTGACCTTAGATAATTATGTATGTGTGTGCATATATATTTATATATATACAGAAAAGGGGAACATACCTTAGAGAATATAATGTGTGTTCACATATACATGTATATGTGAACACACATTTATATATACATACACATACAAATAGCCAAGGAGTGAAGGCAGGGCTTTTGGAATTCCACTGGAGCATAAAGCTGTCTTTAAGAATTTTGCAAATGGCATTTAATTTGAGACTCAAAATCTGACAGATTTGCTTTGTACAATCTGAGATCTATTCTGCTTTAAATTGCCATAGAACTGTTTTATAGCCATTTAGTTAATTTGAGAAGTTGTCTGCCTTCCCATACTTGCTTTCTCCCACATGTCATGAAGAAAAATTAAACCAACAGGATAATTGAAAAGAAAGCCTGGTGACAATAATTTTTAGCCATAAAACAAATGAAAAAGGTCATAGATTTGTACTTGGAAGAATCATTAAGTCATCTAATTAAATTTTTTCTTTTTACGGATAAGGAAACAGTCTAGCAACTTGTCCAAAGTCACAGAGGTAGAAGTAACAGACCCATGGATCAAACTCAGATCCTCTGACTCCAAAATCTATACTCTTTCTACTGTTCCATATTCAATTGGAATTCAATAGGGGATGTACCACATTGATGAACCCACTGGTTCTTAAAGGACAGAGACTTTTTCCATAGCAAAGTGTCAATAAACTTTTAGATCACTGCCCATAGAAGCAAGTTAGCATAAAATCATATCATTTTTAGAGCTAGAAGGGGTCTTCAAGATAATTTAGTAAAGTTCCTTTATTTTATAAATGACAGTACTAGACCAGAGAAAATAAGTGATCACTCAGACCAAACTATCAGGAGTGAAAGAAATAGATTCTATTCCAAGACTCATGATTCCCAAATTGGGACTCCTTCCGTTATACCATGGCTCATCTTTAACCTCTTCACTGTGCTTTCCAATTGGGATGGCCACTTTGTGCCAGTTCTTCAGTGGTTCTTATGATGTGGATGCCTTTTGGATGTGAAAGAAGACCTGAAATTTTCTTCACACAGGCAGCAACTGAATGGTAGCAATTTCTAGCCACTTCCAAACTGGATCACATTCAGATCACATAAGATGACATGCCTCAAAAGACCAATGCTACATGTTGGTTTTGCTTTTTTTGTCATTCTATCCTAACAGAGAGACCTTAGAGGACAAAATTCCTGTAGTAGTTAAGAGTACGTGATAAGGTTATGAACACAGCTTAAATGATTAGAGAATGGAATTGCCTCAACACTTTAATAAAATAATTTCATTTTTTCAAGAGATCTCTGATCTCACCAGTAGGTAAATTCTCCTCATTAATAAAGCAAACAGCAGATAAATGTAAATATTTATATACATATACATATATTTATGTTTATATTGTGCATGTTTACACACTCATAATCACCAGAAGAGTGATGAATTTAAGACCAACATTAAAAGAATTATGCAATTTCTGAAAGCCAATATAGCTTGCTATATTTTAGATTCAACTTATTGTCCATTTGCAGTGTGACTCCAAATAGGTTCTATGGACAATCTGTTCAAGTATGTAATAGTCTAAATAATCAGTATTCTTTATCCAATTGTTTTTGTTTTTATTTTTTTCCTGAGTGGATTGTATAGTAAAGCTGAACTCTTTTCAGTGATTGGGGCTCTTGTTTAGCAGGCTCTGCCATGTTGCAGGGGTTAATGTAATAAGCAGTACATCGTCTATAAAGAAGTTCATCTGGATGACTTCACCATTTATAGAAAATACATCTTTGTACTAGATAGAATACTAGTAAATTCCTTGGGAAAGCAAGCAACTCCTTATTTGTTAAGCTCGATACTAATACTCAGAACCAACATTAAGCATTTGTCATATTTTTCAAAGACATTTGTATAATGTTGATATAGGCATGAGAAACTCTTGGAGAATAGTCTTTAAAGTGACATTCAGCTCTATTAAATCAAATGCTTTTTTATAAGCAACCAATATAGTCTTACACTTACTAAGCCTTTCATTTACTAATGTGACTATAAAAATGTGATCTGCCATAAAACAGTATCTACAAATACCTCCCCGCCTCCTTCTCATACCTTGTCTAAGGATACACTTGATGGCTAGTCTCTTAGCAGTTTTATAGAGAGCTGAAAAAGTAGAGCTATGGGTTAGTGATTATTATATTTTCTCTCTTACCTTTTTAATAATAACAATAATATGAGATTTACTTTGTGTCTTTGAAAAGTTCTCCCAGAAATCTTGAAATCTGATTTCTTAATATTTTCAAAATTTTAGCATTTCAGCACAGATCTTATCAGTATTCAGTCCACAGTTGTTTCCCATTTTTGTTTTCTTATGGGCCATGACCAAATCTTAACTATCAGGACTGTGATGTGAGAATGCAAATGTAGTGGTGCCATAGGTTTTGATAATGAAAAGAGTTTATTAAAAAAGTCTTTATATATCTTTGAATTTTTCATTAGATTTTTTTTTTTGCTTCTTTCCAGTTTCATCTTTAAATATCCTTGAGATAATTTTAATTGGTCAGGTTTCTTGCTAAATTTAAATTAAATCTCGTTTTATCTCCACCAATTCTTACTGCTTTATGAGGTGGCATTTCCCAGGATTTTCACCATCTGTTTCCTTTAAGAGTCAATAAATGAATTTTCTAAAGATTGAATTTAAAGTGATGTTTTTGGCTACTAGATTCTCCAACTAGAAAAAAGATCAAGTGTTTATTGTTTGTTGGAGAATTTCTAGATTATTTTGATCTCTTATTACAATTAATTTATCAGTTAAAGTTCTTTAGGAATTAGTCTTCACCAATTTCTCATTTTTTCATGCCAATTTAACATGGAACATAATAAACAGATCAGGTTGGAGTCATTTCAATTACATACCATATCTTTCCATCATTTTTATTATAATTACAAGTATGTAACTGAAGAGGACATTGGAGAATATATAGTTCTTTTTACAGATGAGCAAAGTGAGACCAGGAAGATTAAGTTGTCCAAGATTACACAGGCAGCAAATGACTGAATCACAATTTGAATTTAAGTCTTTGAATTTATTTTTATCTTTGATTTTTGAATGAGTCCCATGCAAATTTTAAATAAAAAAGTTATTTTCTTTCTATCAAAAAATGATCACTTTCATTTTTGGTTGCTATTTGATGTTTACTATGTTCAGCACCTTCTTCATTTCTGAAAGAAAGTATTCATTCATGCAGAATTAGGCTTTTCTGTTTTTGTTTCTTATTTCTGAATCACTTATCAATGCATTTTCCCCATTGTTCCCTATGTCTACATTTACATTCAAATGGCAGTGCTTGAGATAACTCACAAACTAAAAATAGGCCAGGAGAGAATAGTAAACACTTCTCCTTATATTATATTACCTTGGAAGAACTGATAAATTATAGATTCTTAGAAGTATCTCTAAAAACAGCTGCACTTGAAGTTTGGGTCATTGCACACTCATCCTTGCAAACAGAGTTCTATTTTATTAAAAAAAAAAAAAAAAGTCAAGTAATAGGCTGTGAAAATTAACAAAACAATGAAAAAAAATTCTGACTACATAATGTTACTATTGGTGAAAGGAAAATCAAAACACACACTCAAAAGGTGATATAACAAAGTCAGAGCTTCTATATCCAAAGGCTCCAAAAAATATGAAATAGTTTCAGGCCATGGAAGAGCTCAAAAAGGATTTTGAAAATCAAGTAAGAGAGATAGAAAAAATTGGGAAGAGAAATGAGAGTGATACAAAAAATATATAAAAAATGAATCAATAGCTTCATAAAGTAAACACAAAAAAATTGAAGAAAATAACACCTTAAAAAACAGACTAGACCAAATTACAAAGGAGGTACAAAAAGGCAACAAGGAGAAGGTTTTAAAAGGCAGAATTGACCAAATGGAGAGGGAGGTGCAAAAGCTCATTGAAGAAAATAATTCCTTAAAAAATGGAACTGAGTAAATGGAAGCTAATGATTTTATGAGAAATTAAGATGTAATATAACAACCAAAAGCATAAGAAAACATAAGGCAATATGATATATCGTTCTGGAAAATAGATCCTGGGGAGAAAATTTTAAAATTATTGGGCTACCTGAAGCATGATAACAATTTTTTAAAAAGAGTCTAGATATCATCTTTCAAGAAATTATCAAGGAAAATTGTACCGATATTTTAGAACCGGAGGGTAAAATAGAAATTGAAAGAAAATGCCAATCACCTTCTAAAAGAAATCCCAAAATGAAAACTCCTAGGAATATTGTAACCAAATTTCAGAATTTCTAGGTAAAAGAGAAAATATTCCAAGTGGGGCATGAAAAATTCTATCCATCCCCAGAAAAAGCATACTTTTTTCCTTTATTTTTCTCAAGGTTTTTTTTTTGTCTGTTTTCTTTTACAACAGGAGAAATATTTTGTGACTATATGTATAACCTATATTAAATTGTTTGCCTCTTCAAAGAGGGGTTGCTGGAAGAGAGGAAAAAAATAATTTGGAGCTCAAGTTTTAAAAATGAGTGTTGAAAATTGACTTCATATATAACTGGGGGAAAATAAAATACTAAATACAATAGCTAGATGAAAAGGGAAAAAAGAGGTTGGTATAACTTGGAGGGCACTTGACTGCTCCATAAAATTTCTCTTACTCCTCAACTTTGAAATAAACTGAAAGTATTTTCAGTGTTTTATTTGCAAATTCTTACCTTCATATTTCATATTGAAATGCAAGGAAAACTAGCCTCTTCTCTTTGTTTAATTATCTTTTCAAGGAGGATCTGTGAGCCATCCTTAAACTTAATTTCACTTTTTTTTTTTTTTGTCTTTTGGTTTTGTTTGTAACAAAAATGTCAAGATGATTCAATTCAGTTCCTCTAGTAGTGGGTCAGCTCATTGATCACTTGATAAAGATTCCATGTTCGTAGTACTAACGATTAATTTAATGCTTACACATAGAAAAACTAAGGGATTTGTTGTTGTTCTGGAAGGATATCTGACAAAAACCATAAGCCTGTGATAACTTCTTTAGTAGCATAGCCATTTCTATTTGCATAAAAGAGAAGAACATAATGGATGAGAATGAAAGAATAGAAAAGAAGGAGAGATTAGCTAAGTCTCCTCAATATGGTATCACAGCTCTTTTTTTCATTTTGAGGTAACTTACTTAGTCAAGTACATATTTAAAGAAAAAAATCTTTAGAACTAAAATAGAACATAAATTAGATGATATTTGAATTGGGAGACTCAGGAAAGTCTGTGATGAATCAAATATAATTATCGCTTCCACATCAAAACTTTCTCTATCACAGCTTAGATATATTGAGGATTGGCATAAGAAATAAAATAGGAATTTGGGGGAGTTTTGCAGAAGCTGCACATGACACACAAAAAGGTTTAGGAACTCAGAAATGCATAAAATATATTCATAGCATTGCATAACATCAATATATTTTATCTAATATCATGACAATTCAGACTTTTTCTCTAGTAAAAAAGAGAGGGTGAATAAATTTCTCTTTTCTAGATCTTGGGGCAGTTAGATGGTTCAGTGGAGAGAGGACCAGCTCTGAAGTCAAGAGGACCTGAGTTCAAATTTGACCTCTTTGACACTTAACATTTCCTAGCTGTGTGACCCTGGGCAAGTCACTTAACTCCAATTGCCTCAGGAAAAAAAAAATTCCAGATCTCAAAGACATAGCACCCTTAACCCCTGCAATATGGAAGGAATAAATATAGTTCAATTTGCAGAAGAGTTCATCAAAGATGCATACAATTAGAAGACATTGCCTACTTTGTAGTATCAAACAGGAATGTTCTTACCTACAAAGTATGTAGAACTTGGAGTAGCTGACTAGAGAATTATTGGAGTGTGTGTGTGTGTGTGTGTGTGTGTGTGTGTGTGATGTAGAGATAATACAGATAATCTAAAAATGCTTAGCATCCCACCAGTTGATCATCATGACTAAAGAAGCAGACAAGGACTTCATAATACTGAGAATCATTTCTATTTTCTTTTTGTTTTAGGGGTTATTTAGAATTCATCACCAAGTCTAGCTGATTGGTGAGGAGCCTTTCCATATTTAGCAATAATATTCTATTTCCATGACCTTATTAGGTCATGGCAATTCCCAGCAAGGCAGAACATGCCATCACTTGTGGTCTAGTAGCACAACCTTCAAGTACCCACTAACACTTCCACACCTTTATGAGTCACCAAAGAGTGACTGTAGAATTCAGTTAACTTCAATTTTATCAGGTTTGTTATTCTCTCATCTATGACCCTATTCATTCAATAAAGATTTAATGAGCACCTGCCACATGGAGAACAATGCATCATCACTCATGGTTGGACTCTATATTCTTCCTTTTTATCTTCCCTTTCCACATTGGAGAATACTCCATCCTGAGACTCTTCCCACCTGATTTATGACTTCTCTACCAGAACCACCATTTTAAGAAGGGCCCCATTTTCCTAAATTATAAGTTCCTTGAGGGCAGGAACTTTCTTTTGTCTTAGCACAATTGATGAAACATATTAGGCTGTTTTTGTTGTTGTTCAGTTGTTTCAGTTACCTCCAATTCTTTGTGACCTCATTTGGGATTTTGTTGGGAAAGATATTAGAGGGTTTGCTCTTTGCTTCTCCAGCCCATTTTACAGAAGAGGAAACTGAGGTTAACAGTGTTAAGTGACTTGCCTAAGATCACACAGCTAGTAAAAGTCTGAAGTCAGATTCAAACTCAAGGAAGATTCCTCTTCCTGGTTCCAAGCTCAGTGCTCTATCCACTGTGCCATCTGATTGCCCTAATAAATATATAATAGGTGTTTAATTTAATAAACATTTGATTGATTGCTTGATTAATATCACACCTGAATTCTCCTAACTCCTCCTTTTCTTTTCCTAGTACAGTTTCCCTTTTAAATTCTCCTCCTTTCCAGGGAATAGCTTCCCCCATTAGAAAGAAAGGTCCTTGATGGCAAGACCTATATTGCTTGTTTGCATTTTACCCCTAATGATTAACATAGTGCCTGGGACATGGTAAATATTTAATAAATGTTTTGTTTATTCTCTCTTTCTAAGTGCTGTGTACTTATTCCAGCCCATACTATAAGACCAATTTAGGAACTATACAAAGAGTTCCTGTCTCAGAAAACAGTTATCTCAGCACAATATTTGTTTACTGATGATATAGTCAAAAGAACTCTGGACTAGAAATCAGAAGATCTGAGTTTTAGTACCAGGCCTTCCATTTAGTAACTGTGTAACTTCAGGCAAGTAGTCACTTAAAAACTTTGTGAACCTGATTTGTAAAATTAGAATCACAATCTCAGAGTTCTAAGGGGTTTCAGAGACATGATTGAACAAGGATACCCCTCTATAACCATTAGTCATTCGTTTTGCATTAGCTTGAAGAGTTCTGGTGAATAAGAATTCCGCAAGCAGCTCATTCCACCCTAATTATAAGATAGATTTTATTCTTACATAAAATTTAAATGTTTTTCTTTGAAATGTCTATACTCTTATTTCTGCCCTCTGGGTAAAAGAAGTTTTAAGTCCAATCCTTTTTGTTATGTTATACCCCTTATATTTGAAAATAGCTATTCAAGCCCCTTCTTTTGTTGTTGTAGTTGTTCTCCAGGCTAAATACCCCAGCTCCTCCAACTTAATTTAGTCTACTTACTATCCCTTGAACATCTTCTATCTAGTATGAGAGAGAAAGTGTGTGTGTGTGTGTGTGTGTGTGTGTGTGTGTGTGTGTGTGAGAGAGAGAGAGAGAGAGAGAGAGAGAGAGAGAGAGAGAGAGAGAGAGAGAGAGAGAGAGAGAGAGAGAGAGGTAAAGTTTTTACCTCCTTAAAGGTAAAAACTTTCATTTTTGCTTTTGTATCAATTTGGAATATAGTAGGCACTTAATAGATGCTTGTTGACTGATTGATGTGCTCCTTCCCATGAAACTTTAAACTACTTCACAGTGTTATTCTGAAGATCCTATGGAAGGAATAATGAGAAATTCTTTGTAAACTACATAGCGCCAATTAAATTTAATGAACTGTTATTGCTACTTCGGTGATATTGTTACCTGTCTCTGTTAAAGACAAACTCTTTACCTAGCATTTGTCTGTCTTATAAATGATTATTTTTTTAAAGTACTTTCTTGACTGAATCCTAGACCCAGTGATATTTAACATTTGGTTCTCTTTTTTTTAAAGAAATACACACACGACACACTTTTAAGTTTAATTTGCATTATTAGAATTTTCTCCATTACTTTTTTAAATCCACAAAATAATATACCAAGTCAATTTCCAGGGCTGAAACTGAAAATTCAACAATAAGTTCTTCCAAACTCTTGAAAGTTAGTTGGCTCTAGCATACCCTTGATTGTCTTCTTCTGTTTTTTATTTCTGACTACTGGAGTTTCCACTCATGAAGTCATCAAATCTCAGAAGTGGAAGTGTCCTTTGCACTTACATATCACATCTTTCATTTTTTTTTTTCCCCCCTGAGGCTGGGGTTAAATGCCTTGTCCAGGGTCATGAAGCTAGGAAGTGTTAAGTGTCTGAGACCAAATTTGAATTCAGGTCCTCCTGAATTCAAGGCTGTGCTCTATCCACTGCGCCACTTAGCTGCCCCCCATATCTTTCATTTTACAGATGAAGAAACTGAGGTCTAGAGAATTATAAAGGCTTGTTTAAAGTAACTTTAAAAATTAACTTATCGGTGAACTTGAGACTACAATCTCCATCTTTTTTACCTCTATTCCATAGTCCTTTCCATTTCCCCATGCTGTTTGCCTGTTATTCATCCCTGCCCTCTTGGCTATTTATCCTGTTAGTCACTGGCTTGAGTAGTTAGAGACATCCTACTCCTGACTCTGCCTTGTGGTCATATCATTTAATGCTCCATCTACACCTCCTCCTTCCCAACACTCCAAAACTGGACAGTACTTTAACTAGGGTTATAATGGTTTCAAATGTAAAACTTTCACTTGATTTTGTTAACAGACAAAAAAAGTCATATATACAATATATCACCGATCACTTTAAATGGCAACATTTGCCTATGCACATAGATTAGCTTTTGTAATTTCTTTTTCTGCTGTTGAATTCATTCCCATATTAGAGAGGCAAAATGGAATTTGGGGGAATGTACTTCCTCTCCAGTGAAGAAAACCTAAGGATGTACAGTGCTGTCCTTAGCTCTCTGCCCACAGGTCTGGCACTGACCTGTAGGAAAACTTCCAGTGTATTACTTGAGGTCTCTTGAGAAGGCAGGAGGCAGCTCCTCTAACTTTACCATTCCTTGAGCCAGTAGTGCCTCCCAGTGGTTTCTGAAATAGCGATTTTTAAAAATTATTATTATTATGAGAAAATTCTAGGAAAAATCTTGAACCCTTTTCCTCCTAAACCCCCATGGTTTTTCACAGGCATATGGTAGCGGACGCAGTTCCAGAATCGGGAATTTGGAGGTATTGATTTTGAACTTCTCCAAGTGATAGTGGGGAGTACAGTAAGGGCTTGCTTCACTCGGTGAGGTAAAGAATCTGTCTCTCTGAAGGGAGAAAATTTAATTAAAATGAGTTTCAGTGTTTGGTCTTGCAAGGCAAGATTGATTGCGGCTTGCAGTTCAAAAACAGCAGGACTGCTCACATATCTGGGGCTCAGGACACAAATGACTCTCCGACTTTGCTTGATGATTCTCACAATATCTTCTGTGTAAGCTGGAGGAAAAGAAACAAAGAAAAGAAGCAAGCATCGGATCTTGATGTCCTCCACGAAATCCAGAGGGTATTAACAGCACACATGGTCAGGTAAGAAAAGAAATTCTACCTATCCCACTTACCTCCTCCTGGGATCACATCCCTTTCAAACAAACACAAGGTGTATCCATATTTTTTTTCCAAAACTTTAGGGAGTAAGTCCAATGCAAAGCTCCACTCATTCAGAAATGAAGGGTCCAGGCTATCAAAGGAGTCTTGTTTAGCATAGGACACAAAGGCATCAAATTCTTTTCTATCTGATGGGGAAAAAAGGATGGAAAAAGGAATTAATCCATTTTCTATTTTTATATGTATATGTATATGTAACTTGTTTCAGTTGCTTCTTGTGCTGTTTTTTTGTGATTTCATTTGTATTTGTGGCACCATTTTTTTGGTAAAGACACCAAAGTGTACTTTTTTCCCCCTCCATATTACAGAAATTGAAACTGAGGCAAACTGGGGTAAGTGACCTTAGGGTCACACAGTACATGTCTAAGAACAGATTTGAACTCACAAAAATGAATCTTCCTGACTCTTACATTCAACACTGTATTCAGTAGGCCACCTAGCTGTCCATCATATAAAATAGATACATTCAAATGTTTACCTAAGTTACATGAAAAAATGTACATTTGCATACAGTTTTCATATATCAAATAGATTAATAAATAAATATGTGAAATACTTTGCAAATCTTCAAATACTATACCAGTCATTGCTTCATTACAAATCACATTTATTATTTATTACTAATTGATAGGGCAGCTAGGTGATGCAGTAAATGAAGAAAATAGAATTTGGGATACATCTTAAGAGGAACAGAGAGATGGAGATGAGGAGAGAAAACATTCCAGGCAGGGAAGATAGGTAATGAAAAGGTCCAAGGTAGAGAGAAGGAAGATGTATTCAAGAAATAATAAAGAAGACCAGTTGCTAGATCAGAGAATACATGGAGGCAGTAAAGTGTAAGAAAACTAGAAATGCATTTTTAAAAAAAAGTAGGTTAGGACTTTAAATGACAAAACATTTTATGTTTGATTCTGAAAATAATAGGGAGTCACTGAAATTCATTGAGTAAGGAACATAGCATGATCAAAAATTCATAGTATTAATGGAGAAAAGATTGAAAGTGGGGGGGAAAGCTAGAAAACTATGGTGATAGTCCAGAGATAGAGTGAAGATTTTGAACCAGGGTTATGTCAGAGGAGGGAAAGAGACATATGTTATAGGTAGAAATGACAGAACTTAGCAACAAATTTAATATATGGGGTAAATGCAAAATGAGGAAAAGAGGACAACATTAAGTACAACAGCTTGGGTTACTAGGAGGTTGATTGTACCCTTGAGAGTAAAGGGAAAATTGGGAAACGGGGAGAATTTGAAGAGAAATATAATAAGCTCCGTCTTGGACTTGTTGAGTTAAGATGTTTATGGACATCTTATTTAAAATGTCTAACAGGTAAGTTAGAGATGTGAGACTAGAAGTAAGGAGATCATTACAGCTGGATAAATAGATTTTAGAATTATCTGTACAAAAGTACAGATAGTAAAGTACAAAAGTAATTGAATACAGGAAAGCTAACAAAATTACCAAGCAAGATATATAGAGAAAAGGGGAAAAGGCCAATAGTATACCTTTGGGATCACAAGGTTAATGGATATGATCTAGAAGAAAATCCAACAAAGGGAAAGAACAATATCAAGAGAAGAGAAGTTATCTCTTCCTTTAAAAATCACTAGGTCCACTTATATTTTATTGGTTCACTTAGTATACTTTTTAGTTTCTATTCATTTACAAATATTATAGCTCAGCAGGTATTCTATAGAATAATCTCAAAACGATGGAATTCTATTATCACTAAGCTTTGCTTAGGTTTTAGTTAACCCAATTTTAAAGCAATTTTAAAAGCCTGACACTAAAGTCTCATTCTCATAATTTATTAAGGAGTGGAAGTGAGTTTGTCTTCTTTCAAAAACAGAGGTAAACCTTTGTCAAGTTCTTCCAAGCTAAAAGGGCCCCAACCATAAACCTGTACATAGAGTGTGTACTTGGTGAAACCGTTTAGATTAGTGAGCCAATTTAGTGAAGATAAAACTAGTTAAGTTCAGAGATTCATCATCAGAATGTTGACCATGGTGATAGATTTTCTAACCATAGCAAATTATGAAGACTTTTTAAAAAAGTTTTAGAAATTTAGAAATGATATATTCTTGGGGCAGCTAGGTGGTGCAGTGAATAGAGCACCAGCCTTGAATTCAGGAGGACCAGAGTTCAAATCTGGTCTCAGACACTTAACTCTTCCTAGCTGTGTGACCCTGGGCAAGTCACTTAACCCCAGCCTCAGAAAAGAAAAGAAAAAAACAAACAAAACAAAAAAAAAAAAAAAAAAAAAAAAGAAATGATATATTCTTTCATCTTGAGAAGTTGTGAGTTCTCTCTTTAAAGTCTTCAGGAAAAGCCTGGACAGCCACTCAAATTGTGTGATTTTGTGACTTAATAAATGCCCACAACATTGAAATATCAGGTCTTTTGAACAACCAAAGTAATTTAAAAATAAGCTAAAATTTTATTGAGAGAATTGAGGTCATTTGACAAGAACTACTTCCTCCCTAGTTTCTCTGTCTTAAAAATCCTTAATGTTATCCCTCTATTCTCTCATTTTTAGTTTAGTCTCTGAAGGAGACTTCTCCTTGCTAAAGTTCGTCCTTCAGCTTGACCTTTTGATCTTATCCCCTCTTGTCTCCTCTTTTAGCTTTCTCTTCCTATAATCACTTAGCTCTTTCAATTTCAGACTTTTCCCATGGTTCCTTTCCTACTATCTACAATAATAGCTGAGCATCTCCCATCCTTAAAAACCTTTACTTGACTTAGCCATTCCTTCAAAGCTAGCATTCTCTACATCTACTCCTTTTCATAATCAAGCTTCTAGGAAAAATCATTTACCCCAAATCATGTACACCCAGTCCACTTCTCCTCTCAGTTCCCTCTCATCCCCCTTCTAATCTACAATCTAACCTCACCACTTAATTGATTCCTGGACTATCAGAACATCTTTTAATTGCTCTGCCTTTCTCCAGACTTTCTCCATTCTGATTCATCTTTGCTTCCAAAATGATTTTTCTAACAGAGAAGTCTGAACATGTCATTTGACAGCCAAAGCTCTTCACAATCCAATATCTTTGTACCTTTTCAATTTTCTTAAACATTACTCCTTTCCTCACATTTTATATTCCATCAATACTGGTCTCCTTATTCCTCAAATATAATTTTCCCGTCTCTTCAACTTTGCCTTCTTCACATTACTCTTCTTCTTCACATTAGCCTCAGCCCAAGTGGGACCTTCTGCCAGGTGCTTTACCTGGTACCTTCTGATGATTTCTTCCCTTTTATGATTACTTTGTATATATTTTAGTTTTTTTTATTATTATTCAATTTTATTTATCTTTTGGTCCCTTGTATCTATTTTGCATCTAAATTATATATAGAGAGATATATAGATATAAATGTATATAGATCTCTCCCATTAGAAGGTTAGCATTAAAGGGCATTTTGATTTTGTCTTTGTATCTCTTAATTCTTATTGTAGTAGTTATTTAATAAATGCTTTTGGTTGATTGGCATTTTGAATTCCTACATTCCCAATAATATTTTAATTGCAAAGTTCAATGGCTTTTTCCCCCTTTCTTTTTTTTAGTCCTTATCCTTCTTGACCTTTCTGTAGCTTTTTTTTTTCTTTTCCTCCCTTTTTTCCCCCTCTTTTTTTTCCCATCTGCATTACTTCTTAGTTCTTTGGTGGGTCTTCATTCATGCTTTATCTGCTAATTACAGATGTCCTCCAAGATTCCCTCTTGCTGTTATTCAGTCACTTCAGTTGTGCCTGACTCTTTGTAACCCTATTTAGAATTTTCTTGGCAAAGATAATGGAGTAATTTGTCATGTCTCTGGCTTAGTTTTACAGATGAAGAACTGAAGCAAATAGTGTTGTGACTTGCCCAGAGTTACAAGCCACTAAGTGCCTGAGGCCGGATTTGAACTTAGGAAGATGACTCTTTTCTGACCTGACATTATATCCACTATATCACTTAGACCTGGTAAATAGTAAATGCTTTAAAAATTTTTAATAAATTAATTGGGATTAAAAGAAAATTTCAGCATTTTGCCAGCAGAGGGCACTCTATTACTGTTCTAAAAATATGACACTGAAATTTAGGACAAAAGGGGAAAAAAAAATCAAAAAATTTAAGAGCTGAAGAGATCTTAATGTCATTTAGTTTTAATCTCCTTTTCCTCATTTTGCAGATAAAAAATGAGAAGCAGTGTGGTAAATAATTGCTTTAACTTTAAAAGTCAGTTACTTGGACACCAAATCACTATCAGAATCTTACAATGAAAAAAAAAAATTAAAAGCCGTATGAATGTTTTGGAGTTAGTTAACTTCACTTTGCAAAATTAAAAAAAAAAAAGTTTTTGTGCTATTGATGGAGTCGTAAACTGATCCAACTATTCTGGAGAGCAATTTAGAACTATGCCCAAAAGGCTATAAAACTTTAAAATTAAGCTTTAAAAGGGCTATAAAAATTCCCTTTGATCCACCACCACCACAAAAAGGACCCACATATACAAAAATATTTATTGCTACTCTTTTTGTAGTGGAAAAGAATTGGAAATTGAGGGGATGTCCATCAGTTGAGGAATGACTGAACAAGTTGTGGTATATGAGTGTAATGTGATAATATAATATCAAAAAATGATGAGCAGGTGGATTTCAGAAAAGCCTGCAAAAATTACGGGAACTAATAGTGAAATGAGCAGAACCAGAAGAATAATAGTAAATAACATTATGCGATGATCAGCTATTCTCAACAATACAATGATTCTAGACAATTCCAAAAATGAGTTTTGATGGATAATGCTACCCACATCCAGAGAAAGAATCATGGAGTTTGAAGACAGATCAAAACATACTAGTTTAACTTTTATTTGATTTTCCTCTTTCTTATGGTTTTTCTCTTTTGTTCTGATTCTTTTTTTCAGAACATGACTAATATGGAAATGTTTAATATGATTGTACATGTATTATCTATATCAGATTACTTGCTATTTAGGGAAGAGGGGTGGAAGGAGGGGGAGAAAAAATTGTAACTCAGAGTCTTATAAAAATGATTGTAAAACTGAGGCAATAAATAATTTCAAAAAGAAAAAAAAATTACTGTAATTCTCTTTAGTATGTAGTATGTACCTGTTAAATTGAAAGAACATTTTAAAACCAATTACTAAAACTGCATAGTTCAGGTTGATGAGGTCAAATTTGTTTTGGTCCAACTAGAAATAAAATTGAGACAGCTAGATGATGTAGTGAACAGAGCACTTGGCCTGGAGTCAGGAAGACTTGAGTTAAAATCCAGCCTCAGATATTTGCTAGCTGTGTAGTCTTAGGTCATTTAACCCTGTTTGCTTCACTTTCCTTATCTATAATATGAGCTCCCTGTAAGTAGGCCTTTAAAACTCAACATGTTTCAAAATAGAACTCATTCTGCTCTACTCCCACCTCAAGGTTTCCTCTTTTCTAGACATCTCTCTTACTGACTAGGGCACTAGCATCCTCCCAATCACATGAACTTCTAAAAACAGTATTCTCTTTGACTCCTCTCTCTTCAGCACAACATTTCAGTTGCCAAATCCCATAATTTTTTTCCCTACAATATATCTCACAAACTTTCCTTTCCCTTCACTCATACAAATAGCAGCTGCCTACTTCATGACTTTATGACCTCTCTTTTGGACTAATATTTAAATAAGTTCTCCTTCTTTCAAGTCTTTCCCTACTGTATACCAACAATTCAGCTACCAAACTGACTTTCTCAAATGTAGGTAGGAGCATATCACCACACTGTTTAAAAAATTCTAATGGTGGGACAGCTAGATAGTGCAGTGAATAGAGTCCCAGCCCTGAAGTCAGGAGGACCTGAGTTCAAAAACACCTCAGTCACTTAATACTTCTTAGCTGTGTGACTCTGGACAAGTCACTTAATTCCAATTGCTTCAGAAAAAAAAAAAAAAAAAAAACAACTCTAATGGTTCACTTTTATCATTAATATCAAATATGAAGTCTGTTGTCATGAACGGCCCCTTCCTTATTTTTTCCCTTACTCTAGGCTGGTGTTTGATCCACTGTGCTGCCCCTACTTCCTGTCTTTTCAGTCTTTGAAAATAAGACTATCTCCCTCCACATACTCTACAATCTAATAATACTGGCCTACTTCATATATAATACCACAATATTTTTTTATAAGTATTTATTGTTCAGCTGTTCAATCAAGTCTGACTCTTTCTGAGCCCATTGCCAGAAACACTTCAGCTCAGATATGAGATAAGGTCATGTAAAAATTTCCCAGGCAAAAAGAGGTCATGAGGGGAAATCCCTGAAAACAGCTGTTGATGGGGTTTTCTTGACAAAGAAATTGGAGGCTTTTGCCATGTCCTTCTTCAGTTCTATGCAGGAAGGAGTTAAGTAACTTGGTCACACAGCTAGTAAGTATCTGAGGTCAGACGTGAACTTGAAATCAATCTTTCTGATTCCTGATCCAGTGCTCTATCACTTTACCACCTAGCTGTCCCTTCACAAATATGAAAACTACCTTGGCTTAATGGTATAATTAGGGAACATGATTGAAGTAAGGTAAAAAGAAAGTAATAACTGTATTAAGAATCTACTATATGTCTTGTACAGTACCTGAGATATTTCAGTACCCAGAATAGAGACGATAGCTGCACATAGCACATAGAGATAACAACTATTTTATATCAGAATGATCCTACTAAATATATGCCAAAACAAGACATTCTTGGCAGAATTCTTGCTAAAAATACATTCTGCTATAGCACTAGAATATATGTTGGACCAATCTCCATAAAGATTGTAGGAATATTCCTCTCAAAAAACCCACAAATCTTACCAAATTAATTAATGCCGTGACTGAAAATATTTTTAAACATTCATTTTTTTATTGTGAGTTGCAAGTTCTCTTCCTCTCTCCACCTGTTCCCCTACTCATTAAGAAGACAAGCATTGTACATGTGAAGTCATGCAAAACATATTTCTATATTAGCAATGTTGCAAATTAAAAAGCAAGAAAAATAAACAAAATGAAAAAACATGTACTTTAATCTGAATTCAGAGTTCATCAGTTCTAAAAAATATTTTCAAACATCCATTCACTCTTGATTATAAATTTTTCAAAAATAAGTATTTTGGTTCCTTAAGAGAAAATCCAAGGCTGCAGAATTTACCTCCAAGAGTTTCATCCTTGGCCTTGTAAGTTCGGTACAGAAGGACTATTTCAACCCAGTAACGATAGATGAATGCACTTGCCATGAGGATTATCACTAGTGTTATAGTGGTGCCAAATAGTATGTATATGAAAAGCACTGGGAAGAAACAAAAATTGAAGTTATTATTCTCCATTAATACTTTTATAGAAATAGGTGTAGAGCAAAGTTTCCTAAACTGAGGGAATGTGAGAGTCATGAAAAGTTTGGCAACAATAATAGGTTTCTAAATGCAACAAAAAAAGTAATTTAAAATCAAATTTGTAATGAATCTGAGGTGTTTTTGCTAGCATTTGTGTCTCATCACATGGCTTCACTGCAGTTTTGGTTCTGAACACAAAACATAAAATCTTTTTATAAATAACCATGCACAAGCACTGCCAGAAACACCTCAGCTCAGATTTGAGATATGGCCATGTAAAAATTTTCCGGGCAAAAAGGGGTCATAGTAGAAAAACTTTAAGAAGCCCTAGTCTAGAGAAAATGCATTTTGCATTACAATGGATTATAAAGGAACCCATATTACTAAACATTCCTTTTAGTTTACTATCATTTTCAGAAAAACTCTGCCATTGGCAACATTCACCATAGTTACATGCTAACTCTTGAGAGAAGCAGTGTTAGATGTACAGTGAGTTCTGGATTTAGAATCAGATTTTAGTTTACCACTTATATATATATGTAAAATATATATATATTTAATCTCTCTGGGATTATTTTCTCATCTTAAAAGTTAGGCAAGATCCCTTTCAGTTCTAAAATAATATACTTATCATGCTTGGAATGAATGAGGAAGCCCAGGAACCCTGAGGATATTTATTTGTTGTAATTTGTCATAAAGTAGTACATTGTAAGCTCTCACTTGTTCAATAAAAGTCTAGTCCTGCTGTAAGTTAGCAGATAGAGCACTGAGCCTGAAGACAGAAAGAACTAAGTTCAAATTCAGCTTCAGACATTTCCTAGTTGTGTGATATTAAGCAAAATATTTATTCTTTCTCTGCCTTGGTTTCCTTAAATGTAAAATGGGATAATAATAGCACATATCTCTCAGGGTTATTATGAAGATCAAATGAGGTAATATTTATAAAACATTTTATATGGTTCCTAGTATGTAGAAAGTGCTTAATAAATGCTTAATTCTTTTTTTTTTCTCCCTTTCTTCCTAATGAATATGAATAATAAGATTTGTCTTCAGGGGTGGGCAATTAGCTAGAAGAGGAGGTGAACATGGAAGCGGATTTCTCCTTAACAAAGTCTATCTTATCTCATGCCCACTTCCCTGAAGAAATGGACAGACCAAATGTCTAACATGATGCTTTGGGATTTACCTGCTCTTTTCTGTTTCAGCTTGATGGTTCGTGTAGTATTTCCCACAGAATTCTGTGCAAAACATATAAAATTCTTTAGTAGATCCTTTTTAGTTACTTGCTTCAAGTAGGCAATGTAATGGATAGTTTCCCATTCCACTTGTTTTATGATACTAGGAAAGAAAGACACTCTTGTCACGTCTCCAAGACATCACCTATGCAAAGAATACATGTTGGCACCTATTGTGAGCACTCCGACACCTCAGTTATGACTCAATACTTATATATAGTCATAAGAATGAGAAATTTATCCCCAAAGTGTTATAAAGTAGGAACAAAGTATGGAATTTGGAGTAAAAAAACTTAGCTTTGAATCCCTAGCTTTGTCTCTCACTACCTATCATGACTTTGTAAAATTTACTCTCCAAAAGACAGAAGTCTTTGGGGCATAGTTTCATAACTGCAAAATGCGAGGCATATAATTTCTAAATTTTCTTATCCATCTAGACCCTTTGATTCACTAGCTTTGTGATTGAATCTGGATGTATTTAATAGGAATAAGAAGTCAGAATTAGATTATTATGCCGAATTCTCTTGTTCTGAGGGGATTGTGATGATATAGATTAAAAATCAGAATAGTGAGTGGATTATGTGGCTTCCAATTTCCTTCCACTTCTAGTGTTATGATCCAATGACCACATTTCATTAATAAAGCATCTCCTTCAACAGATGAAGGTTGACACTTGTTCTGCAATTTATAATCTCAGAAAGTTGTCTGGAACTAAAACATTAAATGATTTGCTCAGGGTCACACAGTCAAAGGTAAGAATTGAGTCTGGTCTTCTTTTTCTTTCTCTGTAAATTTATGTATACATATACATGTATGTATGTAAAATCCTATGTGTACAAATAAATGTTTATATATACTGTGTGTGTGTGTGTGTGTGTGTGTGTGTGTGTGTGTATGTGCATTCACCCAGCTTTTCAAAATCTTGTTAAATCTACTAAGGCTTAAATCTGCACTAAGACTTTTCAGACATCTTGTATAATTTATAGGATCAGAAATCTAAAGCTAAAAAATATTTTAGGAGTCAACTGGCCCATTTGTTTCATTTTACAGATGATGAAATTGATATGTAAGAAGACAAGACATTTAATAAAATTGGAATTTAATTTCACTGGATTTTCATTTTACCTTTTGTTTTCTTGTTTTAGTTCTTCCTTATTAAGCTCAGCATCTTCCACATACCATTTTATCACAGGATTGAAATTTCTTTCAAAGCCAAAACGTGCTTTGCATTCAAGACTCAATGGTTTTCCTGGAAACCAGTGAAGGAAAAGGGAAGAGGAAGGAAGAATATAATCATTATACAGATGAAGAGACTGAGATTGTATGTAGTACAAAAGACAAGGGGGTTGTTCTCAGAGATGAACATTGCCATAGAGAGATGATGGTTCTGGTAGAAGAAAGGAAAATAAGGAACATGGCCTAGGGAGAAAAGGTCTAACTTACCAAGCTCCACTTCCAATGTGAACATGTCATGTGTTGGATCCAAAATGATTGGCATTGTTGAAGTATTTTTCACTGAAAGAGAAAACAAAGTTTTTTACTCTTTACATTAGGAAAACTGACAAATTTGTTTATTTTAGAACAAGGTCTTGATTTGGAGACAAGTGTTTCAAATTTTCATCCTCCCTTATCAATTCCCAGTACCATAATACCAGAATAGCAAGGATTTTTTGTTGTTGTTGTTGTGTAGTGCTGTGTTGGGTTGGGTTGTATATTGGGAGTCATGGTTGGGGTTTTTATTGTAAAGCCATGGAAATGAAAGTATATTCCCCAGACTCAATAAGGGAATACTACAAAATAATGCTTTCTTTATGAATTAGAGATGGCTTATGAAACCACAATTGACATTGTTGAGGTTATGATGCTTCCCCAAATGAGCAACACACAAAGGGTGTTCCAAAAATATTTTTCCATTGAAATTTAAGATAGCACTAAGGCTTTTGTGACAGCTTTATATGTATAAATATATTTTTCTTCTCTCCCCTTAATGTTATAAGCTTTTGTTCTTTGCAATGAATTACTATTTTATTTACCACTGAAAAGTGCCCCTTTAATAGGTTTATTGGAATAGCATTAAAATTGTGAATTTGCTTTAGTGGTAGTTTTGTTAATATAATATTGACAAGGCCCATCCTTTGGCAATGAATATTCTTCCAGTGATTCAATTTATTCTTTATATCTTTTTTTTTTTCCCCTGAGGCTGGGGTTAAGTGACTTGCCCAGGGTCACACAGCTAGGAAGTGTTAAGTGTCTGAGACCAGATTTGAACTCTGGTCCTCCAGTGTTAAGTGTCTGAGACCAGATTTGAACTCTGGTCCTCCAGAATTCAAGGCTGGTGCTCTATCCACTGCGCCACCTAGCTGCCCCTTCTTTATATCTTTTAAGAAGTACTTTATGATTAAATTTATACACATTTTGAATGATTCCCAAAATCTATGGATTTTGTACAATTAAAAATACATAGATATTACCTCCCATTTACTTATTATATGTCTTGTATGTATATAGTTGTTGCCATAATGTCTTTCCCATTAGATAAAATGTGAACTCCTTGGGGACAGGGATTTTCTTTCTTTTTTTTTCTTTTTTTAATATCCTCAGTACTTTGCACAATTCCTCACATATAGTAAACACTTAATAAGTGCTTGTTGTCCATGATAACATATGTAAAGGCAACTTCAGAAAAGCTTATCTAGAAATTAAGTATAAGGCACTAATGTAAATCATAACTTTTGCTTCTGATGCATTCATCGTAAACCCTACCCAGGGAAGACATCTGGATATGAAGGAAGACAGAAACCCTAGAATACCACAAGGCTCCCTTCCTCCATCTTCCTCTTCCCACCAAGGAATCAAATCATTTGATAATCTTCAGTTACAACTTATTTTCCTTGATGTTCTTGTTCAATCATTTGGGTTAGACTTTTCATAACCTATTGTTTATGCAATTTTGTTGGCAAAAACCCTGGAGTGATTTGCCATTTCCTTCTCCAGTGGCTTAAGGAAAACAAAGGTTGTGACTTGCCAAGGGCACACAGATAATAAGTATGTGAGACCAGATTTGAATTTAGGTCTTCCTGACTCTAGGCCCAAAGTTTCATCATTAAACCATATAGCTGCCTCCTTTTTTTTTCCCCCCTTTTATAGTTAACTGCTAAGGTCAGTTTTTTGTTATTGTTGTTTTCCATATAAGACATCCAAAAAGACTTTTACTATTTGGGGAAGGAAAGATGTTGGAATGGCAACTATTATAGTTAGGTAGTTAAGTGGTACAGAAGATAGAACACTGAACTTGAAGTCAAGAAGATCTGAGTTCAAATGTAACCACAGAAACTTATTAACTATGTGTTCCTGGTAAGTCATTTTATTTCAATCTTCTCATCTGTAAAATCAGGATAATAATAGCATCTACCTCCCAGGGTTGTTATGAAGATAAAGAAAGATAATATTTATAAAGCTATTTATAGGCCTTAAAACAATTTATAAAGTGTTATTATTATTACTCTAGGAAACAAATCATTTGAGTGAACACCTGAAGGTGGCTGGGAAAGTATTTGTTTTATTTTACTATATAATTTTTATAGATAAAATGATTTGAAAGCTCTAATTGTTCAAATTTCACTGAAACTTTTGGGACACTGATTATGAAAAAGATTTTGGATTAAATTGGAACCATGCCATTGCAATGATTTATATTATTTTCCCTTGAATTAACCTTTCCTTAATGTGACTAAGACATATTTTATTACTGGAAAAAAATATTGTAAGTTTTGCCTTTAAGATATATATATGTATGTGTATATATATATATATATATATATATATATATATATAGTGTGATTAGGAAAGGGTTTATTTTTCTGTAAGAATGCAAAAAAATGTGTATGAATTTAGAAAAGAATAATAGGAATGAAAATATTTTGACAATAATTTTAAAATCGGAAATTATATAGCCTTATAGTTAAATTAATTTGAAAATGTTAATATTTGAAATAGTTGTTAATATTTGAAAATGAAATTTTTATATCAAAAAATAGAAAGGAGAATTTTAAACTTTGACATTGCAAAATGAAAACAAAACAAAACATTTTTTTATTTTAAATTTTTTTTTGCTGAGGCAATTGGGGTTAAGTTACTTGCCCAGGGTCACACAGCTTCCTAGTGTCTGAGGCCAGATTTAAACTCGGGTCCTCCAGGCTTCAGAGCTGGTGCTCTAGTCACTGCACCATCTAGCTGCTCCAAAACAAAACATTTAAATTGAGGATGAAAATACAAAGGGGGAAAATACCCCTAGTCTTCAAAAAATAATAGTGTTCAGCCTTGAAAATTAAGTCTCTTCAAATAATACCTAGGCCAACTCCCCTGCAATTTTTCAAAGCCCTTTCTCCTGATCATTCAAATTGTATTAAACCTTGATGTAGTGACTCTGCGGGAAAATTTTCAAAATAATTTCTTATTGGAGATGGAGAGAGAAAGCTATCAGCTTTTAAAATTAAGTGAAAATCATAAATGCCCTGATGTTTAAGAGAAAATTTTAATCATAAAAAACATGAATGTAAAAAATTTCTCTTAAATTTCTTAGATCTCAGGTGAATTTTAAAACTACATGGGTTTATAAATTTACGAGGGAAAATTCTTCTCTAGAGAGAAATTAAATAAAGCTTTTTTATTGATTCGTTCTTAAAAATGTAAATAGTGATTTCTTTATGGCAAGGGCTTTCATCTAATTATTATGATATGGTAGCTTTTCATGATGAGATCCCTCATCTTGTGTGAATCAAAAACCAAACTGATCCTTTTTGAGTTAGAAAGAATCCACTTCAGTCAGTGAGCATACACAACAAATAAAAATATCTTCAGAGAAAAAATAATTATTACATATACACAATCATTATATTTTATATAATAGTATTATTAATATAATTATATTTATTATATATATTTATATTTATATTCTATAATGGCATAAATTTATATTTATATTATATAATAGTGTCACAATCTCAGCGTTACATTTTAAGAAATTTCATTGAACTAAATATACTTACCAATGGTTTTCACTTCAACAACTGCTCTGATTATCCACCAAGTTGAGTTAACAAACTGGTTATAATCACATACATACACACCATGATCTTGATAGTAAATTTCTGTAAAATCTATGTAAGCTTTTCTCCGATCAGGATATAGCTTTCCATCCTAATTTAAGAGAAAACAAAAATCATCAGATTTTGCATGTTATCATTCATAGTGGTGATCCCATTCCCTGTGACCTTAATAGTTTGGTCTGTCCAGATTATAAGAAGCTCTATTCTTACAAACCACTTTTAGATTAAAATTTATTTGTAAATTGGTTTGGAACTTGAATATATTTTCCTATAGAAACAATGTTATAAGAGGTAGTTGGCCCCTTTTCCCTTTCACTAGCCAGATTTTTTAAAAGCTGCTTACATTTCTGAAGTATTATGTCATTTAGAACTTTGGTCAATAATACTCAGTAGTAAATAAATAAGCACAAGCAATAAACTAATCAATCAACATCTATTAAGGACTAATTATGTTCCAAGCACTGTGCTAAGTACTGAAAATCCCAAAAGAGGCGAAAGTCTCTGCCCTCCAACCTTGTAAGGTGAGACAATATTTAAACAAATATATGGAAAGAAAACTATATAGGATAAATAGGAAATAGAATAGAATAGAATTAACAGGGGATGTAGAAGGCAAGGGGATGAATTGAGATAGAGACCCAACTGATCACTATTGCAATCATAAAGGCATGAAGTGATAGAAGGCCTACACCATAAGTGGTGGCAATGAGAAAAGGAGACATATTCAAGAAATATTGCAAAGTTGAAACTAACAAGATTGGTTATCATGGGTGAGAGATAATAAGAATTTCGGGATGACTTGTAAGTTCCAAGCCTAAGGGAGAAGGAGGATCACATTGCTCTCTACAATAATAAAAAGGGTTAGAAAGATAGGGGAAAGAGGGAAGGAGGTAGGGAGGGAGGGAGAGGAGGTACATATAAAGATACATATATATATATATATATATATATAGGAAAGATAATTTGGAGCATATTAATGTTAAATGTTTACTGGACATCCAATTCAAGATGACTGAAAGGCAGTTGAAAATGGGAATTTGGAGAAAGTTTGGGGCAGGATAGATATATTTGAGAATCAATTGCATAGAGGTAATAATTACACCCATGGGAGCTGAGATCACCAAGTGAAGTAGTATAAAGAGAGAAGAGAAAAGAGTCTACGAAAAATACTAAGGGACATCTACAGTTAGAGGGCATGATCTGGAAGAAGATATAGTAAAGGAAACAGAGGAGTGGTCAAATTGTAGGAGGAGAAACAAGAGAGACTAGTGATCTATACTCACCCCACCCCAAACTAGAGAACTGAGAAAGGAGGAGAAAATGATCAACAATGTTGAGGGATGCAGACAGGTCAACAGTAATAAGGCCGTTGGCAACTAAGAAATCATTAGTAACTTTGGAGATTGGAGTTCCCGTGGAATGATAATGTTGGAGGCTGATAAGAGGTTAAATAAGAGTGATAGAGAAAGTGGAGACACCTATCATAGATAAGCTTTTCAGTGAGTTTAGCAACAAAGAGCAGAAGAGAGGGCAATAGCAGAGATGAAAGGAGTACAGGGCTTTTTCTTTGCTTGCTTTTTTACAAATAGGAGAAACAATAGAAAATGAAGCAATAGAAAGAAAAAGTTTGAAAGTAACTAAAAGAATGGGCATGACAGAGGGCAATATATTGGTAGAAACAATGGAATGTGATTACTTGAACAAGTAAAGGCTTTAAATTCAGAAAGAGTAAGGACAATTCCTCATGTGAGATAAGGTAGAAGGAAAACAGTGGTAGAAGACGTCTACTATATGCTAGGAAGTGTGCTAGAATACAAATATGAAAAATATACACCCTTGCCTCAAAGAGCTTATAATCTAACAGGGAAAAGACAACACTCAAAAAAGAAAGCTGAAAAGCAGGTGAAGTCAAAGAAATCCAAAATGATTAAGTTGTTGTAAAACCTTAGGAAACAATGTTTTAAGGGAAATTTTGCTTAGGATTCCATTTAAGACTAAGAATTTATTTCTTCTCATTCTAGTGAGTTTGTGGATTTTCTTTTCCTTTCATCCCCACTTACAAGGCAGAAGATTCTTTTAGGCACAGATTTCTAATGATGACTTTTATATCCTGGGAGAGAGGATCTGCAATGTCAAGACTGTAATGGTTAAGTGACAATATGGTAAGCAGAGAAGGGCAGAGGTGTTTCCAGAGGCTAGGGGTGATAAGGAGCTAATGGGATCATAAGATCAAGAGCATACTGAACATTCCCCAGTTTATAAATGATCAAAGGATAAGAATAGGCAATTTTCAGATGAAAAAAAAATCAAAGCACATCAATAGGCACATGAAGAAATACTCCAAACCACAATTGATTAGAGAAATGCAAATTAAAACAACTTTAAAATACCAACTCACAATTATAAGATTAGCTAATATTACAGAAAAGAAAAATGATGAATGTTGGAAAGAATGTGTGAAAATGAGGACACTAATATATTCATTGCTGGTGGGGTTGTGAACTGATCCAACTATTCTGGGAAACAATTTGGAACTATGCCCAAAGGATTATAAAATTCTTCATACTCTTTGATCCAGCAGGATCACTTCTCCATCTATATCCCAAAGAGATCATAAAAAGAGACAAGGATCCACATGTACAAAAATATTTACAGAAACTCTTTTTGTAATGGCAAAGATTTGGAAATCAAGAGAATGCCTATCAATTGGAGAATGGCTAAACAACTTGTGGTATGTGAATGTCATGGAATACTATTATGCTATAAGAAATAATGAGCAAGCAAATTTCAGAGAAACCTGGAAAGGCTTACATGAACTAATGTAAAGTAAAGTAACCAGAAACAGGAGAATATTACATGCAGTAACAACATTGTGTGATGATTAACTATGAATGATTTTAGTTCTTCTCAGCAACACAATTCCAAAGAAGTCATGATGAAGAAATGCTATCAACATCCAGAGAAAGAATTGATGGAGTCTGAATGCAGCTCAAAGCATGCTATTTTCACTTTCTTTCTTTCTTTTTTTTTTTCTTGTAGTTCTTTCTTTTGGCCTGTTTCTTCTTTCAAAACATGACTAATGTGAAAATATATTTTACATAATTGAATAAACATAAAATATATCAAATTGCTTACTGTCTTAGAGAGGGGGTAGTGAGAGAAGAAGAAAATTTGGATCTCAAATTTATTAATTTATTATCATTCATCAATTAATTAATTATTCATTTTTATTGATTTATTAATAACATTAATTTTAATAATTATCTTCATATGTAATTGAAAAAATAAAATACTAATTTTAAAAAAGAGTGCTGGAGCCAACTTGAACTGTTAGAACTTATTATTAAGTTTTATTGTTTTGTTCATTGTTTAGATGTAGAAAATAATTGTAGAAAATGTTAATGATAAAGATTAAACTTAAAGGTGTGTCCTACATATTAGCATATATCTACATAGATTCAGAGCTGGAAGGACTCTTAAGCTATCATGTGCTTTAATTTTGTAATTCTTGAACCCCAGAAAGGGGCACTGATTTATATACAGTCACACAGGTTATAAGCAGAAGTAGATGGTACTAAAAGGTTTCAGTAAGTGACTTGCCATTGCTTAACTGACAGGAATGCAGGGAAGAAAAGGGTTGGGGATGGAAAAGTAACTAGATGGGTAGGAACTCTTGGAATAAAATAATGAAAATGGTGATAAAAAACTAGAAAAATCAAACTATGGCAAAAATATGCCATGATTATGAATCATTAATTTGTACTTAATTTAAATCTCAAAATGAGTTTCATGATAATATCTACTTAGCAATCTATAATTCTAATTATTCTCCTAGGACATCAACTAAAGTTTTGCTATTCTCATGAATTTTTTTTTTTCTTTTGAGATTGAGTCTATTTTATCTGGGCTAGATGTGCAACAGAGGCCCTAATCTAATGTGTTTTTCTGATATAGGTCAGTTTGCCTCTGCTTAGCCATAACAGTAACCCTGGGTTCCTGAAAGTTTACCATATTAGTCTCACACTTATTGTGTACACCCAATAGGATTTTGTCCTAGTGCTTTTCAGAACTCCGATACTGGACAACTAGCAAAACCTTGATAACAGGAATTACCTACATGCATCAAAATGCTGTTCTTATAATTTATTGTCCTCATTTTACATGAGAATAGAGACATTACGCAGTTAGTTATCATCTTTTTCAGATAATGTGCCTCATTACCAGAAGCAAAGAATTGCAATACTTACTGTGGTTTAGAACTATTTATTCTTATTGAATTAACTCAGTAAAATAGGAAAATTAATGTTTCTTCTCTTTCCCAAATTTCTAGAAAAAGCTTGCTTTTACTATTCTCACTTTAATATTTTGCAATCTGATTGTTCACCTCACCACACAACTGAAACTAGTCTCTCCAATAAATAATCTTTTATTTGGTAGATTTAATGGTCTTTTCTCAGTCCTCATATTTCCTGAACTGTCTGCTGCATTTGACTCTGTTTGCCACCTTCTCCTTTTGGATATGCTTTTCATTTCTGGAATTTATGACATTTACTTTTTTTCTTGTCCCTTGCTCATCTGTTTGACCATTCAGCCTCTTTTGCTGATTTATCTTCCATATTATGTGATATAATTGTGGATATATCCAAAGTTTATTCTAGGCCCTCTTTTCTCTACATATTGTCTCCTATCCTGGTGTGTGCTCAACTCCCTGGCATTTGCTTCAAATACATATTCCACTCCTTCAACATTCTACCTTCTGTTTTCTCACATGACAGTTAGTTATCTGATAATTTAAGCTAGGTCAAATTGACAGATGCTAATGGATATATATGTTATTCTCTCCTATGCATATTTACATTTCAACAAAGATATTCTAGAGTTATGCTTTAATTTAAAGACGTAATTGTAAAGGTGTGATCTTTTGGCACTCTTTGCAGAATTCCATATAAGTACTAAAGAATGAGCTATCCCTCATTTCCAAAATATATAGAGAACTGACTCTAATTTATAAGAAATCAAGCCATTCTCCAATTGATAAATGGTCAAAGGATATCAACAGATAATTCTCAGACTAAGAAATTGAAACAATTTCTAGCCATATGAAAAGATGCTCCAAGTCATTATTAATCAGAGAAATGGAAATTAAGACAACTCTGAGATACCACTACACACCTGTCAGATTGGCTAAGATGACAGGAACAAATAATGATGAATGTTGGAGGGGCTGTGAGAAAACTGGGATACTGATACATTGTTGGTGGAGTTGTGAATACATCCAGCCATTCTGGAGAGCAATTTGGAACTATGCTCAAAAAGTTATCCAACTGTGCATACCCTTTGATCCAGCAGTGCTATGACTGGGCTTATATCCCAAAGAGATCTTAAAGAAGGGAAAGGGACTTGTATGTGCAAAAATGTTTGTGGCAGCCCTCTTTGTGGTGGCCAGAAACTGGAAACTGAGTGGATGCCCATCAATTGGAGAATGGCTGAATAAATTGTGGTATATGAATGTTATGGAATATTATTGTTCTGTAAGAAATGACCAGCAGTATGATTTCAGAAAGGCCTGGAGAGACTTACATGAACTGATGCTGAGTGAAATGAGCAGGACCAGAAGAGGACCAGGAGATCATTATACACTTCAACAACAATACTATATGATGATCAGTTCTGATGGATGTGGCCATCTCCAACAATGATGAACCAAATCAGTTCCAATAGAGCAGTAATGAACTGAACCAGCTACACCCAGCGAAAGAACTCTGGGAGATGACTATGAACCACTACATAGAATGCCCAATCCCTCTAATTTTGTCCGCCTGCATTTTTTATTTCCTTCACAGGCTAATTCACACTATTTCAAAGTCTGATTCTTTTTGTACAGCAAAACAACTGTTTAGACATTTATACCTATATTGTATTTAACTTATACTTTAACATATTTAACATGTATTGGTCAACCTGTCATCTGGGGGAAGGGGTGGGGGGAAGAAGGGTAAAAGTTGGAACAAAAGGTTTTGCAATTGTCAATGCTGAAAAATTAGCTATGCATATATCTTGTAAATAAAAAGCTATAATTATAAAAAAGAAAAGAAAATATATAAAAAAAAAAAAAAAGAATGAGCCATCTACCTTGGCATCAGAGCTTCTGGGACTAGTGTGGTCAGCTCTATAGAATTTGGAGATCTAGAATTTAAGTCTTTGAGCTGCTCATTACAAGAATGGTACTTATATTTTATACCGATATCTCTTGGTGACACAATTCAATCATTCTTACCTTGTACCATGTTATATCTTCCCTTTGTAAATCTCCCTCACAGTTCACTGCAGGACAAGGAACTAAATCAGTGCTACCAATGAGAAGGTATAGCTCATTTTTTACAGAGTCCATACAGGGTGTATTCTCCTTTGGTTGAACTTCTAAGATTATCTTAAGAAAACAATTCATCTCCTTTGATTTCCTGGAAAAGACAACAAACTCTAATAAACTTATTTACTTCATGAAAATAAAATAAAAAATTAGATAGTATTTTCAGATTGGAATGAGCATTACCTGGACTCTTTTACAGGATTTGATTTATACTTGATTGTACAAATATAAGACCCAGCATCATTGAAACCAACTGGTGAAAATTGAAGTGAATTATTTTCCCATATGATGTGAGGGTGATTATTCCGAATAGCATATAGTTGTGATCCATTTTGAGGTTGTTTGTACCACTGGATGTCAGATGAATAACTGATTCCTTGGTATACAGTTCTACTACACTGTTTCTTTGAAAGATTTCTCTTGTGGCAAAGACCTTGTCTAGGAACATCACAGAATAATAAAAACTTCTCTCCACTCCTTGCAAGATATCTCCAAGTACTTTCTGTAGAAGGACAGGCTGGAAAAGAGAGTAATAGAGAATTCTAAAAACTAATAAGCCTATACTTACATTCCATTTGATAGGAATAACAATATCTCCTACAATTTGATTTGATAGCAGTTCAATCTTGGTAGATACTTATGTAATTATGCCTCTATCACAAAATAAAACTTTTTTTTCCCCTATCTACACTACCTTAATAAATAATTGCGACACTTCTCAGTCATGGTAATTATTTCTGTGAAGGCTCAGTAAAAGTACTTTAATACATCTGAACCATCCAATTTACTAAAAGTAAGAAATAGACAGCCTAATCATGATTCACGGTTTTTTCCAGTTGCAGTAAATGGATCCCAATGTGTTTACTACAGCAGCTAGAAACAATTCTCTCCCATGTTTTCTAATCTCCATTTTCCTATTGTAGAAGTTTTTTTTTCTTAATCTTCTTTAAAGGGAGAAAAAAATCAAGTGAGTGAATATAACATACTAATTATATTGATATATCATGTATTACATAGGACTTTCACCACAAAATGGAAAATGAAAATTATTTCCTTACCTGATAGATCAAAGTCTCCTTTTACCAATATCCTTCTGACAAGCCAAAAAAGGATGCAATACAAAGAAAACATTGTGCTTTCAGTTTTCTTGCTTTGCTTCATTATTTCTATGCTGGTGAAAGATCATAATATTGAATGCATCAGGTCTTCATCTTCATAATCTCCTTTATTTGTCTAAATTGAGAAATGGGAAATGAGGAAATAGAGGCCAGTTTCACAACAAAAGTCACACAGGAAGTTCTGGGTTGACAAAACCCAGAGTATATAAGGCTCTTATATATAATGCTCTTTGGAAAAACACTTTGACTTTAACATTTAAATGATATGTAATGGTTTCATATTATATATAGTTTCATAAAGATCTTACAAAGAGAATGTCAAAAATTCCATTTTAATATTAACCCTTTAAAATTTTTCCATTTCAAGGGGGCTAAATTTCTCTTCTGAACTTTTTCTCAAGTAGAAAGATTGTTTCCATTGATCCTTTGAAAGGTTCTGCATTGTGGTTTCCAAAAGAGATGACTATAGCTAAAGAAAATTTTTAGAATATTGAAGTCAAATTGTTTTTCCAAAGAGCATTATATATTAGAGCCTTATATATTCACAATTGAATTGACATTTGTACAAACTAAAGATGAGACAAAATCTAAAAGCAATTTAAAATTGGAGAGAAGAAAGGGTAGAATTATATTAATGACCAATAAATGTATCAATTCTTTTTTCTTTATCAGATTATGGTTCCCTACATATTCCCAGATTATTTCCTATTTGTCATAACTAATTGTATAAGCTTAGGAAAATTATGTAACTTTTTTAGATGCCAATTTCCTTGTCTATGAAGTGAAGGGATTGTATAATATGGATTTGCGTTTCTTCCATCTTTCAGTTTCAAAGTTTATATGATTTCTTTATGACTCAATGCTAATTATTGGCACTAGAAAGAGTTATCACAGAATCCTTGAAGATTGAAGATAATTGAAGATCCTCCAGCCTAATCTGCTGACTCTAACCTTCCACTGTTTGTTCACTTTATGCAATTATACATTCAATTTTTTAAAAAAAATTCAAAAAATTTCAAGGAAAATGTTAGGCAGAAACAACTTATACTAAACTGAAAGTTTTTCTAATAGGGTTTTTGTGTTGTTTGTGATTGATTTGTTATCTTCTATGGTATTACAATATGACACTTGTGATTTTGTATATATACAAGTAAATTTTTTTTTGTAATTGGTTCTACAAATAGTACTTGTATTTTTCCAAATTATATAATATGGTTATAGGAGCATTGGGTCAGATACATAGAACTGGAGGGGAATTTTGAGACTATCAAGTCAAATCCCTTCATTTTACAAATAAAGAAACTGAAGCTCAGAGAGAGGCAATAACAGGTCACATAAGTAGTAAATGAACCAATTTGATACAGGTCTTCTGAGATCAAGCACTCTTTCTCCTGAGCAACTCTTCTTTCTTTTACATACCAAAAAGAAAACTTCAAAGAAATAAAAATGTGACAGAATTTAAGCTGTTGATTGATAGATAACCACCATCTTGTTTGATCCACAAATCTTTGACTAATCTATCCATTTGTTTTCTACTACCTGTGTTCAGCATCTCTGAAATTACAATCTTTTTTCAACTTAGACCTTTCCCCTCCTCACTTATCCCCCCAAAATCTTTGATGTTAAACACCAAAAGTTGGAGTTCAGTCATGTGAAGATTTCACAAAGGCCATTTTCTTTGACAAAATGTAGATTTATTTAGGGAAGAAGTTATAGACAAAATTAAGGGATACAGAAGACACAGAAATGGTAAATATGAAATAGGGTTGGGAGAGCATAAAAAGGGATTTTAATAATTAATGATGGAAAGAGCAAATCCCCTAATGGAACTTGCCATTTACTAGGAGAAAGAAAATACCCCATGAGATTAGAGCATACTCTTAGCTGGAAGGCTGTCTTGAAAGAGTTAGAGCACTTCAAAAAACTTAGTTAGGTATAAGGAGGAGAAGTAGGATCAGGAGAGATATCATAGACATAGTAGGGTTAGGAGAAATACCATAAGGTATGGTGCAGTTAGGAGACACTTACTATGTGACACAGGGGAGGAATAAGGGGAAAGATATTATAATCAGAGTGCTGTGCCCAACTGACCCAAAGGAGTGCAACAGCCATGAGATGGCCCATAAGTAGATTTAAAAGGGAAAATTTAACCTCAGGGACATGACTGACAAGACATGGCAAGGTGAGGCTGCCCAACCTCAGGGATTTGACACAATTTTGGTTTTCTAACTGGAAGACCTTCCCAGAGGATGGGACCATGGAGCTTAACTGATCTTTATCAGTGCCTTCTCCCTGCCTGCCTCAGGGATTAATTTTTATTAATTCTTCAGTTTCTCTCTAATCACACCCAACATTGAAGATCTCATCATGGTACTAAATGTTAGCAAAATTTACAAAGAACCGTAAAATCAGATGCATCATAACATTTCAATGCATGAAAAAGTCAGATTTTTTTTACTATAGAAAACTTACAACACTGCATATAGGACACCTTATATAACTTTAAATGATAAAGAATCTAATGATCATCTTAAGTCCAAACAATCTTTCTCAATTAGGAATGAGTAATGTAGTTAGCACAGTTCAATATTTGATTATTGATCCATCCGGTACACATACACACACACACACATGTTTTAGGATTCTTTTTGCCATCTTAAACTGCCTATAATTTTTCCCAAGATGTATTTTGCTTTTATGGAAATAATGGAGAATGAAGCATTTTCTTAGCTCTTATTTTAAATCCTTTACTTGACAAGGTATCCTTTAAAGGATAACCACTTTCTATGTTCTTGTTGTTGAATTGTTTCAGTCATATTTGTCTCTTCCTGATCCCATTTGGGGTTTTCTTGGCAGAGATGCTGGAATTGACATTCACTGCTCCAGTTCATTTTACAGATGAGGAATTGAAGCAGAGTTAAGTAACTTGCCCAGGGACACAGAGTTAGTAAATGACTGAGGTCTGGTTCAGTCAGTAAGTGACTGAATTCATAATTCATGAATTCATGAATAGGAGTCTTCCTGTTTAGAAGTGATAGACCAGTTCTATCCAGACCAGCTCTATCCACTATGCCACCTAGCGGCTCCTCTCCCACTATTATCAGGTAGTTTTTTAAAAAAGATTCCTTATTATAAACTCAAAGACCATATGCAACTTAATAAGTGTACTCTTCCTGCATGAATATAAAGAGCAGCTTTACTGATAGAGAAAGTGTCTGACAGAATAGTGCTAGAGTAGACTCTGGATAATATCTTACTTTCTCCTGATAAATGACATGGGAAATTCCATTTTAAAGCCAGAGATAAGGCTGAAAATGCAAATAAATTTGGGAGACATGTTGTCTTAAAATCAGAAATATCTAAATAACTGACATCAGTGTCTACTACAGAGGATTCAATGAAAAAAAATTGTTTAAAAAATAATGAACATAGCATCATTTCATAAGGAAAGATTTTTAAATGGGTAAGAAAAGAGATAAAATAAAAGCTTGAAAAAGGTGGGGGAAATGGCAGTAGAAATAAAAGGGAAAATTGTTTAAAAGAAACTATCTGAAGAAAGTCTTATTACACAAAAAATAATTAAATTAAATTAAACCCTGAGGCAGGTCGGAAAAAGGCATTGATAGAATTTAGCTCCCTCATCTATCCTCTGGGAAGATCTTCCAGTTAGAAACCCAAGTGGTGTCAAACTCCTGAAGTTGGGCAACATCACCTTGCCATGTCCTGTCAGAAATCCCAGTCATTTCCCTGAGGTTAAATTTTCTCTATAAAATCTATTTATGGGCCATCCTATGCCTGTTGCCCTCCTTTGAGTCAATCAGGTCTTGCACTCTGCCTTTTAGTGTCTTTTCCCTTACTCTTCCCCCATGCCACATGGTATCTCCTAACTCCACCATACCTTGTGTTGTCTCTCCAAAGCCCACCATTCCTTGTGACATCTCTCTTGATTTCCTTATAACTAACAAACTCTTTTGGGGTACTAAGTCCCTTTCAGGATTTAGCCTGTCAGCTAAGGACATGTCCTAACTTCATGAGATGTTTTCTTTTCCCTGGCAAAGGGAACTTGCCCTTTCCATCATTAATATTAATATGCTCTCCCAACTATATTTCATATTTACCATTCCTGGTGTCTATTGTATCCCTTCATTTTATCTATAACCTATTCCACTAAACACTTCAGTTACAGGCATTCCCTATTTGCTGCATCCCCCTCACTAACAGGAAAACTAGCCTGGAAAATGTGCCATTTGTTACCAGTATTACACAAATCTTTTGCTTGGGGACATTTTCCCAGTAGTGCCCAAAATTGAATGACAGGTAACAATTCTCTTACCTTGGTTACCAGTAGTGAGGCATGAAAAAGCAGCGAGAACTGTATTTCTTTCCTATTTCAGTCATTTCAAGGCAATGCAATTGATGAGAAGTATGTGGGAATATCGATTTTTTACAAAATTCCATGTTTTCATAGCCAGACTGAGAAAACACATAGGAGAAAAGCCCACTAAATTTTAGGACTTGATGTTGATAAGTCAGACTTATAGAAAGAAAAGAACCATTATAATGAAACTTTAGCCAGCAGGAAGATTAACTTCAATTTTAAACAAGCCCCTAAAAACGGTTGTTTTCAATCAAATGGTCATTTTATACAAAACCTGATTAACTAATCTTCTGTCAAATGTTACTTCAACTATTTTAAAACCTTAAAAGATGAACATCTACAAACTTCCTCTGGCCATATGACTCAGTCTGATAAGGCGTGTGGTGTGGTTAAAATGAAAGAGTATATATACCAATTTCCTTTAGAGGAAATTCCTCAGTGCAGACCCTTAAATGTGTTTTTTTTTTTTTTCTTGTAATACTAACTAAAGGCTATGTATGTATGTAAATTGTAACCTCAAGATTGAATAAGCTTTTTCTGATATTTCTTTCATTTCAAAAGTAAACAAATGTGTGTGTGTAGGGGGGGAATCCCTTTTGATACCTCTTATATGAAATAATGGTTTGTTTGGTTGGGGGGTTTTTTGGTGTTTTTTTTTTCTTTTTGGTTGATTGGTTAGTTGGTTTTACAGGAAGAGAAATAAGTTTGATATAAGAAAATCTTGATAGTTTTTGCAAATTCTATTTCAAAAAAGTGAAACATTCACAGTAGAGGATTCTAAAGGCTTCTGGAAAACATTTTCAAATATTTAAATAAATTTTAACTTAGTGCATAAATAAAATTATAGTACATACAAGGGATATAAAAGAATGGATACAGAGAAAAAAAAGAGAGGAGGAAACTTATGAAATCCTATTTGTCTCCAAAATCCTTTTAGTGGGAAATATGGAAGAAACAAGAAAAAGAACAGTAACTTTAAATTGTGTTCTATCTGAGATCCCCAGGTACACTACAGCTGAACCAGTTCTGTTTGTTTTGGGACTCTAGATAAAAAGCTATTTATAGTAATCAGGCAATTGAACAAGGTAATTATTATGAGAAAAGACAAAAGAAGCTTATTTACAAAGGTTTCCCTAGGGATAGTGAAAATGGAGGAAGAAAAGTAAGAGAAAAAATGGGAAGAATAAATAAAACTTTGAATGGAAGTCCTTTAGAGTGAGCCAAGGGGGAAGTAAACTGGCAGTTTGATTTAGGAATATAATCTAGCATAAAGTATGGGACTGATTTGATAGAACAACCCAAGAGAGCTTTCCCACTGGTCATAGCCTTGAGAGAAAAGGGAGAGGCAAATGGGTGTAGTGGATATACTCTGGCTCAGCTTCACATAGTCAGGCTGTCCTCAGGCTTTCAAAGTTCCCTGAAAAGTTGAATCAATTTTTTTTTCTCTCCTGACATCAACCAGATTCTTCACCTTCTGTGTTCTCTTACTATTAGGGGACAGCAAATAGTGCCCCAGTTCCATTTATGCACCTAATATAATTTAGTTTTCACAAAAGGTTATTATCCTAAAGATATAGTGAGAACAAAAATAAAGGTGTTCCTGCTAAATGGTGAATGGGATAAACTAAGTGAAGACCTCTCATGGGGATGTAGCTTCAAACTATGCCCTAATTATGATTTGAGATTTTGCAGTAACAATTTGAGCATTAGTTTAAAAAACTGTAGGTGTTTGATTATCTTGAATGAACATTTCTCTTCCTGTCTCCTCCTCATAATTAGTATTTAAGTACTTCTTTTAAAGTCCATGATGGCTTTGGGAATTCAGGAAACAAAACTTATATAGCAGTTCTTTAGGGAAATTTGAATCGAATTGTTATTTTCTAATATTCTGTTGTTTCTGGGATACACTTCCCCAGACAATGGGAGAAAAGATGTGGGGAGGGGGCACTTATAGACTATAAATCTTGTGTTTTACACTCCTCTACTGAAACCTTGTCTGTTGGATTTTGCCCTTTCTTTTTTTAAATAAAGCTTTTTAGTTTCAAAATATATGCACAGATAATTTGACAATGTTGACCCTTGCATAGCTTTGTGTTTCAGATTTTCTCCTCTTTCCCCCCCTCCCCTCCCCTACATGGCAAGCAATTCAATATATGTTAAACATGTTAAAATATATGTTAAATCCAATATGCATAAACATATTTATACAATTTTTTTGCTGCACAAGAGAAATCAGATTAAAAAAAAAAAGTAAAAGAGTAAGAAAACTTTTGTTTTGTAAGAGAACAACAAAAAAAAAAGAGTGAGAATGTTATGTTGTGATCCATATTCAGTTCCTACAATCCTCTCTCTGGGTGTAGATGGCTCTCTTCATCACAAGATCATTGGAACCAGCATCAATCATCTCATTGTTGGAAAGAATCACGTTCATCAGAATTGATTATCGTATAATGTTGATGTTGTGTACAATAATCTCCTGGTTCTGCTCATTTCCCTTAGCATCATTTCCTGTAAATCTCTCCAGACCTTTCTAAAACCACCCCGCTGATCATTTCTTATAGAATAATAATATTCCATAGCATTCATATACCATAATTTATTCAGCCATTCTCCAACTGATGGGCATCCACTAAGTTTCCAGTTTCTTGCCACTACGAAAAATGTTGCCACAAACATTTTTGCACATGTGGATCCCTTTCAGAAGTTGCCCTTTCTTACTAGATGGTAATAATTTTCTTTTCTTTTTCTTTTTTTTTTTTTTTTTTTTTTTGCTTTTTACTTTGAGAGTCTCTGGTTTTAATTTGAGTAAGGGTGACTGTCCCCCACACTGAGGATACATTTTTAGCTCAATTCTTACATAACATTAGTCCCAGTGATGTGGGTGGGATAGCAATACCTAGTTCAAAAGAAACATGTGACATTCAGAATGGCCATTCTCTTTGGCAAAAGGTAAATTTATTTGAGGGAAGCGGTTACAGACAAAATGAAAGTGAAGGAAGTGATTTTGAGGGGCTTCTGTTCTGCAATCTGATTCCAAAGTTCTCTGGCTTTGCCCCCCATACCCACACCCACACAATAGAAATGCTATTGTTTTGACAATCTGTCTGATTCTGAATAGACTACTCCTCAAATAGCTTCTGACCTCAGGATAGTCCCACAGATCAAACTCTTGAGACAATAGTGAATAGATCACTCTTCAGTTCATTGCTGACTGTCAGATAATCTGTTGGTCAGTGATAATCAAATTCCAGAGACCACTCCCCTGATCCATAGAATTAGCATGTCAATGATAGAAAGCTGGATAAAGGAATCTCCTCTCTCTTAGGACTTTGCTGATTTCTTTTGGAATTCAGCCTGCTTGTAATTGCATTGCCCCTTGACTAGGAAATATGTTCAAGCCTGAAAATTCTTTTGAGATAACTCATACACTGGTTTATGGTCCCAAACTTTTGGAGTTCCCCTTTCCAACCTCAAGAAAGGGACACAATAGACAAATAGTGTTATGCCTCAGTTTCCCTGAATCGTTCTGCTCAGTTTTCCTGGTGGCAACCTCTCTGCCTGGCCATTAGGACTGAGATAATTAAGGCCTAGGAGCCCTGGCCCTAGAATTCTAAAGAGTCATAAAACTCCAGATGGCTTATCTTAAATATTTGGGTATCTTCTGCTTCAGACATCCTGGCTCCTAGAATTTATGATCCTTGCTCCTTACCGCCAACCTGTCAGAACTGAATTTATGGTCCTTTCCTGGAATTCCCGTGCTTTAGTCACCAGTGCTTTACTCTTCCTTGCCTTTGTTTCCCTGATTGCTGGAGCCATATAAGAGTCTTTGGAATCTCTGGCTCATTGTTGAATGCTTTGAGACAAGAGTCCCATCCATCTGGCTGGCTAAGATGGCTTAGCCAGTCCAAAAATCTCCCTCTGATAAAATATTAAAAACCTCTTATCTCTATCTTGCCTCAGTTTCTCTGGCATTATAATAATAAACATGAAATAAGAATTGAGAGAGCATATAATTAGAAAAGGAAAAAAGATAAGTTTCCCAGGGAAACTCACAATAAACCAGGAGAAAGGAAATACTCCATAGAGTAGGAGAAAGCTATTGTCCAGCAGGTTAGATTGAACACTTAGCTAGAGTAAGGAGAATGGTGCCATTAGAAGGAAGGTACTATAAGGGAGAGAGAGTACCTCATAATGGGCTTAATCCTGAAGAGTATTTAGCAAAGATTTTCGTCTTAAGCAGATTTTTATGGGGGAAATATACTCAAGTAAAGGCTTATACTCAAGAGGGAGGGAAGATCAAGAGGGAGAAGAAGTACTAGAGAGCTCAAAGGTAGGGGAATCAAGCCAGATTGAATAAACCTGGCAGATTAGTTCCCAGACCAAGTTCCAGACCATAAGTTATGTTAATGTCATATGTAAATATGTTAATAATAATAAGATGTGTTAATAAATATCTCAAAAAGTCATTTGAATATACCCATGTTGGGGGATGAACAGTGGGGATTGCTAAAGAGTACCTTCTTAGATAATCTGGGAATTCTCTGATAATAGCTTCTTTCTGACAGGGGAAGAAAGCAAGGTATATGATCAGCACATTCACTGCCAGATAAGGTATAGATGATGAAGAGTCCTCTTTCCAGCTACCACTAGGCTAGGTTACAAAGATCTTTCCCAAAGATTTCCTTTGAAGATATGCCCCTTAACATGCCCCTGAGGCATGTGTGTTGTGCCATCTATAAACTTGGAATTCTGGGGTGCTAAGTTTCCCTCTTGACTTTTCAAAGATCATAAGAACAGAAATTCCTTTACCTGAGAAGAACAAACACAAAGGTTAAGGACTTCCTGGGGAAGATCTCTCACATTATAGCATTATCTCTCACAAAACATTTTGAGTGAAGTCAAGTTACCAAAATAGAGGCTAAAAGAAGGGGAAAGATTAGATTAGTGCTGACTCAGGCCTTTTAAATAATTCGACCAGTAGTCAAAGAGCTTTCTATTTGCCATATTGTTAACCAGTGAGAATCAGTTATAGATATCTGTATATTCTCCCCAGGCTTTCCAGGCATTTCTATCTTATATCACAACTCTCTTAGAAGCTTTAAATGGAAATAGGATGGATATGTTTGTCAAACCAAATTAAATAGAATAACAGCTTACTTTAAAATTCAGCTCAGGTGCTACCTTCTTCCTGAGGTCTTTCCTGAAATTATTTTATATGACTTTGTATATATTTTTTATTTTCTTAGGCTTCTTGAGGGCGGAGGCAATTTATTTTCTTTGTTTTTGTTTTTATAGTTCCAGTTTTTTAGTAAATATAACCTTGCACATAGGAAGTGCTTAATTAATGCTATTTAATATCTAGTTTAAGATATTGACCCTCAATAGTGAGAGGGAGGCAATTAAGTCACACAGTGGATAGACCACCAGCCCTGAAGTCAGGAGGACCCCAGTTTAAATCTGGTCTCAAACACTTAACACTTCCTAGCTGTGTGACCCTGGGCAAGTCACTTAACCTCAATTGCCTCAGCCAAAAAAAAAAAAAAGAAAAGAAAAGAATAATAGTGGTACCATTCAATATAGCTATAGAAATCTATCCTATCCCATAAGAAAGTGGGATGGGAAGGAGATATGGGAAGAAGGGAGGGTAATAAAAAGAGGGCATATTGAAGGAGGGAATAGTCAATAGCAAAACACTTTTGAGGAGGGACAGTATGAAAAGAGAATAAGATAAATGGGAGGAAATATAGTAGCAATAATAATTGTAAAAAGAATTTTGAAGCAAGTTTCTCTGATAAGACCTTGTTTTTCAAAGATAGGGAATTGAGTCAAATGACACAATTAATAAAAGATCAAAAGATATGAACTATTCCCAAAAGACTACAAAATCATGCTTATCTTTTGACTTAACACCACTACTAGGTATGAATCCCAAAAGAAATTTTTAAAAAGGGAAAGGACTTATAGGTACAAAAATATTTATACCAACTCTTTTCTCAGTACACACAAGAAAAGTGGAACCTAAGGGGATGAAATGAATAGCTGAATAAATTGTGGTATGTGATTATGATGGAATATTTTTCTGTGGTAAATAATGAGTAGAATGCTCTCAGAAAAATTGGAAAATTCTCCATGAACTCAAGCAAAGTGAAATATACTATATATAAAGTAATAACAATGCTGTAGGATGACCACCTGAGAATGACTTTGTTATTCTTATTAATATGATGATCCACAACTACTCTGAAGGACTTAGAGGAAAAATCCTATCCATACCTTGAGGAAGAACTGAATGAAGGCTTCTAAATACAGATTGAAGAATTCTCTTTCTCTCTTTCTGTTTCTCTATGTATTTGTGTGTGTCTCTGTTTCAATTTTATTTTTCTTGAGATTTTCTTTTGGGGGGGAAGATCTATATTTTGTTTCACAGCATAACTTATGAACATTTTTTGTATAACTTCACACATGCTTTCTTAATTGGGGGTGGGAGTGGGGAATAAGGGAGAGAATCTGAAACTCAATGTTTTAAAAACAAATGTAAAAAAGTTTTAAATGTAATTGAAGAAAAATTAAAATATTAAAAAATATAATAGTGGAGATGAGGTCCTTGAGAAACTAAAGAATTGATCTCTGAGGCAAGCAGGGAGAAGGCACTGATAGAGATCAGTTTAGCTCTATGATCCCATCCACCCTCTGGGGAGGTCATATGCCATGTCATGTACCTGAGCTTAAATTTTCCCTATAAAATCTACTTACAGGACATCCCATAGCTGCTACCTTCCTTTTGATCAGTCTGCTATGGCACTCTGTGGTGTCTTTCTCCTTATGCTATGGGTGGCATCTCTTCTAATTGGATTATTCTTCTCAACCCCACTTCTTTCTCCTTCTTTTTGAGGTGCTAAGTCCCTTTTGGGATTTAATCTGTTAGTTAAGAACATGCCCAATATCCTGAGGTGCTCCCTTTCTATTAGGTAATTTTGAATTACATTGAGGAACTTGTCTTTCAAATGTTCTCCCAACTCTATTTCATATTTACCATTCCTGGTATCTATTGTATCCTTTCATTTTGTATGTAACTATTCCCCTAAATAAATCTACCTTTTGCCAAAGAGAATGACCATTGTGATTCTTCACATGACCAAACTGCAACTTTTGGTGCCTACCATCATCTGGTGTCTATATCACCCACATCAGTAGTACTGGGAAAACCTTAAAAATTACCATTAAATTACTTTAAAAAACTAGACAAAATAAGAACAAAGCTCATCCAAAGGAACAAAGAGTCAAAAATCTCAAGAGAAAGAATGAAAGAAAAAAGAAATGAAGGTGATTTAGTATCATTCATACATGTACATGTACATATGTCTATAGATATATTTGTGCTAGAAAGCAGCTAAAATTGAACATTTGATAAATTTAATAGTTTAAATTCAGAAGATAATTGAGCACAAGATAAATTTTGATAAACCCAAAGATTACAGTTACTAGGATAAAGCACTTTCTAGTAAACAACATTTTACACCTTATACCACAATAAGTTCCACATGACCTAAATTCAAAAAGACACATCAGCAAAAAAGAAAAAAGGAGGAGAGGGAAGAGAGAATTAAAAATATATTTTACAAATATGTCTAAGGGGAAAATTTTTAACTCAAAAAGGAAAGAATTAATATCATATAAGATAAAATAGAAAATTTTGATTGTGTGAAATTGAATAACTTGTACATAAGCAAAATTAAAGTAGCTAGAATTAGAAGAGAAGGTTAATTGAGGAAAATTTTATAGTAAAAGCTTTCATAAAGGTCAAGCATCAAAGATAAATACGGAATTGAGACAAAAATATAAGAATGAGCAATTCCCCATTGGAGATATAACCAAATTTTTGAATTATCTGAGGGAATGAAGAAATATGCGTGAAAATATTCAAAGAATATCAGTTTCCAATTTTTTTGTGCTGATAAAAGAGCTGGTATAAATATTTTTGTACCTATAGGTTCTTTCCCTTTTAAAAAATCTCTTTTGGGATTAATTCCTTGTAGTGGTTTCGTTAAATCAAAAGATAAGCATGATTTGAATGATCAAATGAAGAAATGTAAGCTACCAATAATATGAAAGAATGATCCAATTACTATTAACAAGACAAATATAAGTTAAAAACAATTCTGATCTACTACTTCACACCCATACGATTTGAAAAGATGACAAAAGATTCAACTGGCAAATGTTGAAGGGACTATTGGAAGAAAGGGAATATTCTGAGTAACAATTTGTATATACTCCAAAAATCAATAAGCTACCTATACTCTCTGACTCAGAAATAACACTACTAAGCATATGTCTCAAAGAAATAAAAGAGAGAGAGAATGAAGAAATATGAATGTAAATATTCATAGAACTTTTTGTTATAGCAAAGAACTATAAATACTATGAATGACTTCTGAATCAGATGAACAACAGGATGGTAGGCTATACATTTTCTCCAATACCTATGACCTCTCAAACCATACCAAGGTAAAATAACTTCAGCTGTCTCTATTGTCTAGGATACCAAGAATCCAAAAGAAGGTTAAATTAAAACAAAACAAAACAAAACAAAACAAAAACAAAAAAAAAGAACTGACATTCATTGAGTTTATTCAACACTTCTCTTCTATTTCTCTTTTATCATTAAGAAGGATGCAATAGCAGAACCAAAAACACAATACCAGCTTATATGAAATGTATCCCTATGTTGGGTTCCCTGATTCCTCTTTCCAATGCCACAAAGACACCAGATTCAAGCTGTGGAAATTTTCTTGGACCTCAACATTTGGCTTGTCCATAGCCCTTCAGAGTAAAAGCCTGCAAGGAACTGCAACCAGAAGTACCAATATTGCACAGCTGATAGTTCTAGATTGCTGGTTCTGTAGAAAAGAGACCCTGAACTGTTTGTGTTAACAGGCTTTTAACTGCTAGTTCTGGATTAAAGAACCAAGGAACAGAGGAAACTAGGAACTCCTAACGTTGTTTGTAGGACTGTGTTTGTGGGCAACTATGCAATGATCCATCAAACCTGAAGGAATAACCCAAACATCCAGCTGGGGCCAGTTCTGAGTCTAAAATCAGTTAGGATAGAAATTAGTAGGTTGGTGATCTGTGAATTGGTCAGAGGGGGAACTAAGATACTTTAAGAGCTAGCCCCTCAAGTGATTTAGGCCAATTCCAATGGACTTGTGATGGACTGAAATACAGAAAAGAACTGTGGGAACTGAAGGTGGACCACAACATAATATTTTCACTTTTTCTGTTGTTTTTTGTTTTTTTTCCACTTTTCCCTTTTTTTTTTCTTAAGCAGCATGATTAATATGGAAATATGTTTAGAAGAATTGCACATGTTTAACCTATATTGGATTACTTACTGTCTAGAGAAGGGGGAGGGGGAGAAAGGGAGGAAGAAAAATTTGGAACACAAGGTTTGCAAGGGTGAATGTTGAAAAGTATCTTTGCATGTCTTTTGAAAATAAAAAAACACAATGTGTGTATATATATATATGTATAAATATATATATATATATATATTTAGAAACCCAGCTCCCAAGGAAATGACAATCTGAGAAGAAGGAATCAGGAGTAAGCAATAAGGAAAAGGGGGGGAAGAGGAGAAGGATGTGTGGAACTGATGCTAGACCTCCTTACCCAAATTGATTATTCAGAGGCATTTTCAGATGCAAACAGGAAGCATTTATTTGGTCCTTGCAAGGAGAGGTCCGAGCATATCAGCTGACCAGACAGAGCCTTTCAGATACCATCTCCCCAAAGATGTGCCTGGAAATAGTGAATAGTTAAATAGCAAAAGACTTGGGTTCATTGGATGGATTGAAAAGGAAGTAAACATTGACCAATGGTCAGCAATGCTGTCTATTTTCTATGGGTCCCCGTAATTTCCTGAAACTTAGACTTAGGGTCTGATCTTTTCTATTCTATAGCCCTCTGAGAATAAGGATCACGTGACTTTTTGAAATTTAGGCCTAAGGTCTAATCCATTCCATCTCATAGACTTTTTGAGAAATTTTTACCTGGTCCCACTTAGGGGGAAGAGAGAGACAGAGAAAGAGAAATTGAAAGTACAAAGATTCCTTCCTGAAAGAAATTTTAAAGATCTTGAATATAAACAAATAAACCAATAGGAAAAACAGAATGAAGTTTGGATCAAAAAAAAGAGTTCAGAAATCTGTGAATAAATACTGCAAAACAAAGGAAAATGATCCAGCATTTGATGAGACATTAATGTGAAACCATAACATGCTATTCCTGAATATTTTTTAAAAAAATATGAACTAGGAAAATAAAATGTATGGCCTCCACAGCATATATAGTAAGCAAAATAGAAAAACTTTATCAGAGAAATGAAAGAGAGAAAAACGGATTGGGAAAACAAAAACATAGAAATGAAAGACAATCCAAAAGAAGAACAAAAACCAAAAACATTAAAAGAAAATATACTCAATATGTAAGCAAGCAAAACAAAGAGATCTTGAATACAGGATATGTAGAAACTGATATTACTTACTTCCCCTGTCAGGAAGAAGCTAGCCTCAGATAATTCTATTATCAGATAATTTCCAGACTATCTAAGAAGGAACTCTTTTATAAATAATAACAACTTAAAAAATAAAAAATAATAACTTTTTATTTTTCAAAATACACATATAGTTTTCACATTCATCTTTGCAAAAGCTTGTGTTCCAAATTTTTCTCCTTCCCTCCATCCCTCCCTTCCCCTTTTCCCTAGAAAGCAAGTAATCCAATATATGTTAAGTGAACAATTCCTCTAAATACATTTCCATATTTATCATGCTGCACCAGAAAAATCATATCAACAAGGGGAAAAAACAAGAAAGAAAAAAAACAAGCAAGCAAACAACAACAAAAGTGACAGTACTTGTTGTGATCCAGAGAGACAACTATCGACTCAGTTGTATCAATTGAGTCGATAATCCTCTCTCTAGATGTTTGGAATTGCCTTGAATTGTCTCTTTGTTGAAAAGACTCAAGTCCACCATAGTTGATCATCATATAAACTTGTTGCTGTGTGCAGTGTTCTCCTGGTTCTACTCACTTCAATTAGCATCAGTTCTTGTGAGTCTCACCAATTCTTTCTGAAATTATTCTGCTGATCATTTCTTATACAACAATAATATTCCATAACATTCATATACTATAACATATTCAGACACTCTCCAACTAATAGGCTCAGTTTCCAGTTCCTTGCCACTACAAAAACATTTTTGCATATGTGGGTCCTTTTTCCTTTTTAATGATCTCTTTGGGATATAGACCTAGTAGTGAGACTGCTGGATCAAAGGCTATGCAAAGTTTGATAGACCTTTGCTAGAAAAGAACTCTTTAGCAATCCCCATTGTCCATCCCCCAAACTCTAGGTAGTTTCAAACAGCCTTTTGAGATATTGATTAGCATGTCTTCAGTCTGGTACATTCTGGCTCCTGATTCCTTCCTCTGAGTTCCTGCCTTTATTTCTATGGTTTCATTGAAAAAAACCCTCAAGAGTAAATTTTCCCTATAAAAGATTTGCTTATGATAAAAATCTTGGCTCAAGTTCTTTTTAGGACTAAGCCCATTGCAGATATCAGAGAAGACACAGTCCCTTCTCTTTATCATAATGCTTTCCCTCTAATGGCACCATTCTCCTTATTCTAGCTAACTCTGCTCAGTCTAACCTGACAGCAATGACTTCCTCCCACTTCATGGAATATTTTCTTTCTCGTTTTATTTTGAGTTCCTCTGAAAAACTTGTCTTTTTCCTTTTCTAACTATATGCTCTCCCAACTTTATTTCATACTTATCATTCCTGGTGTGTAGCCCCTTCCCCTAAATAAATCTATCTTTTGTCAAAGAGAATGACCATTGTGAATTTGTCACATGTTTATTTTGAACTACATATTACTATCCTGGCCACATCAGAAACAACCCAAATATCATAGGTTTCCTAGAAGAATATGATAGGATAAAAAACCTTGGTCATTATCTCTCATTCTCAAAGAATATCAAAATGACTGTGTTGTAGTCAAGGTACAGTGTGACAAACAATGTCTAATCAGACCAATATAAACTCTGAAGGCTCTACCACAAGTCAAACAAAAAGTCTAATATTCATACATTTGCAATGAAATCTCTAAATCTATATATCTCAGTTTAATTTTGAGCTACTGCAATTATATAGGACAGTGCCTTCTTTGATGAGGGCATGCTATATTAGGTCATCCTGTACCAATCTCATAATCAATTTCAAAGTTTTTCAGATAAACCTTGAGAATGTCCTTGTATTACTTTTGACAACCATGTAAGTGCTTATCTTGTGTGAGTTTTCTGTAAAATAATCTTTTAGGCAAAGATACATTTAGTATTTGAATAACTTGGCCAGACCATTAAAATTATACTCTTTGTAGAAGAGTTTGAATGCTTGACCTTAATACTACACTGAAAGAAAAAGTAGAAGAGAATGGGTCAAAACTTCTCAATATAAAAAATGAAATTTCAGTTAAAAGAATTCACAGATAGCTTCCAAAAAAATAATACAAGGTTGTAAATCCCAAGACACAAAGTTCTTAAATTTAACACAAATTCAGAAATAAGTTCTGCAAGTCCTCAGGAGAAAAACATTCAAATACAAAGTTAAATACTTGTCCTAGTGAAGGAGAGTAGGAAACCCAGGGGGCAAGTGGCACCTAGGGAGATTCCCAGGCAAATATACAAAGAAAGAAAAAAGTGTCAATAAGAAAGGATATTGATCAATAGGGAGGGAAGTGTCCTACCATGGGACAATGTCCTGTCTGACATCTGCGATAATTGGGCTTAGTTCTGAGAGTGAGACACAATGGAAAAAGGGAAACCACTGGGTAAGCCCCACAAGGCAGAGGCAGAAAGCACCTTGAGGGCAGAATGGAGAATGGATACCTTGAAAGCTTTGAATGTATGAAAAATACACAGAGAAATGAGAGACCATATAATTATAGTTGATTATTGTCCTTTGTTTTCAAAGAGGACCAAAATGATATCACTATGTTAAGAGGCAAGTTGCCATTCTCCAATTGATAAATGGTCAAAGGATATGAACAGACAATTTTCAGATGATGAAATTAAAACTATTTCCACTCATATGAAAGAGTGTTCCAAATCACTATTGATCAGAGAAATGCAAATTAAGACAACTCTGAGGTATCATTACACACCTGTCAGATTGGCTAAGATGACAGGAACAAATAACGATGAATGTTGGAGGGGCTGTGGGAAAACTGGGACACTGATGCATTGTTGGTGGAGTTGTGAAAGAATCCAACCATTCTGGAGAGCAATCTGGAATTATGCCAAAAAAGTTATCAAAATGTGCATACCCTTTGACCCAGCCATACTACTACTGGGCTTATACCCCAAGGAACTACTAGAGAAGGGAAAGGGTCCTGTATGTGCCAAAATGTTTGTGGCAGCCCTTTTCATAGTGGCTAGAAGCTGGAAGATGAATGGATGTCCATCAATTGGAGAATGGTTGGGTAAACTATGGTATATGAATGTTATGGAATATTATTGTTCTGTAAGAAATGACCAACAGGAGAAATACAGAGAGGCTTGGAGAGACTTACATCAACTGATGCTGAGTGAAACGAGCAGAACCAGAAGATCATTATACACTTCAACAATGATACTGTACGAGGATGTATTCTGATGGAAGTGGATTTCTTCAACATAGAGAAGAACTAATCCAATTCCAATTGATTAATGATGGACAGACCCAGCTACATCCAGAAAAGGAACACTGGGAAATGAATGTAAACTGTTATTTTTACCTTCTGAATCCAATTCTTCCTGTGCAACAAAAAATTCGGTTCTACACACATATATTGTATCTAAATTATACTGTAATATATTTAACATATATAAGACTGCTTGCTATCAGGGGGAGGGGGTTGGGGGAGGAAGGGAAAAAATCTGAATAGAAGTAAGTGCAAGGGATAATGTTGTAAAAAATTACCCATGCATATGTACTGTCAAAAAATGTTATAATTATAAAATAAAATAAAAAATTAAAAAAAAAAAAAGAGGCAAGTTACGGTGTGAATGACTATGTCTAATCAAATCATATGAGCTTAGGAAGTTCTACTAGGTTGGGCACAAGTAATTCATATGAACATTTGAAATGGAGATATCTCTAAATTTCTCATGTTTCTTTTGAACTACTATTACTTCTTTGATGGCAGCATGCCTTATATTACTTCTTCTGACCTCTATGTTAGTGTTTGTCTTATGTAACTTCTCTGTAAATCAAACTTTTAGGCAATTTTTTCTGAGGCTGGGGTTAAGTGACTTGCCCAGGATCACACAGCCAGGAAATGTTAAGTGTCTGAAATCTGATTTGAACGCGGGTCCTCCTGAATTCAGGGCCAGTGCTCTATCCACTTCACCACCTAGCTGCCTCCAAATTACATTTAACATTCAAACAATGTGGCCAGCCCATAAGAGTTGTGCCCTTTATAACAGAGTTTCAATGGTTAGCAGGTCAGTTCAAGAAAGGACCTCAATATCTGGTACCTTATCTTGCCAGGTAATCTTTGTTTATCTTCCTAAGACAAGAAAGTTATAGCTGGAGAAAGGGAAAAATCAAACATGGAAAATGTTGGAAAAAATAGTGATTAAAATCTTCCTAAGACAATTCAAATGGAAGCAATTTAGCTTGTCACTGGTATTGTGTTTAGGTATACAGGCATACAATAGTGAAGTCAACATAACAACTCTATAGATTTCCAGATTGAATATAGTTGAATATCTCTTCTCTCTCACATTATTTTTTCTTTCCACTTATATTGTTTCAGTTATTGTATATATCATTTTCCTGTTTCTCTTTACTTCTCTATTAGTTCTTATGTCTTCACATGTTTCTCTGAGTTCTTTCTAATTCTTTACTATAAAGTAATATTTCATTGCATTCATGTGCTAGATTTCATTTATCTACCAGGGGTTCTCAAACTACCGCCTGCGGGCCAGATGGGGCCAGCTGAGGACTTTTATTCTGCCCACAGGGTTATGGCAAATGGGCTGAGGGGCAAAGACAGTGTGAGCTTTTGTTTTTACTATAGTCGGGCCCTCCAACAGTCTGAGGGACGGTGAACTGGCCCCCTATGAATTGGCCCCCTATTTAAAAAGTTTGAGGATCACTAATAGACCCATATGAGTACATGCTTTGCTTTTTTTCCCCCTTAGGCATGAAAAAAAAAGTGCTGAAAAGAATATTTTAAACATGTTTAAAATATTCTTTTCAGCACTTTTTATATGTGTATATATATATATACACATATATATATATGTATATATATATATATATATATATATATATATATATATATATATATATATATATATAAAGAGAGAGAGAGAGAGAGAGAGAGAGAGAGAGAGAGAGAGAGAGAGAGAGAGAGAGAGAGAGTTTCCCCCCCATCTTTGAAATTCCTTGGTGGCATGATATTGACTATTTCTTTCTATTGTCAATATGCTGAATTTGAGTTGTTTTTAATTACATACATTATATTTCTTTCTTATTTGGAGCATTCTTTCTTATATTTGTTAATTGTTTGTAATTCCCTTTTTTTTTTTTTTTTGAGAATTCTTTGTTTTTAGCTGCTAAACATTTAATCACTGCTGAATGACTTTGAGCTTAAATATTTATGAAAGTCCCTATTTTATTTTGGATATTAGACCATTATTGGAGATAATTTATAAATAGTTTTTACAGTTCAAATTTTCTCTTTATCCAACTTCATTGATTTTGTAAAAAAAAAAATCAATTTAATGCTGTTGAAATGATTTAGTTTATCTTTTATGATCTCTTCTTTCCATATCTGATTAAGAATTCTCTCCCATTCTGTATTTGAATTCTTAAATAGACAGGGGATAGTATTGATTACAAAAGATAAACTAGATAAATTAGATTACTTGAAATTAAAAGGCTGTTGCATAAACAAAATGCAATTAAGATAAGAAGGGAAGCAGCCAAATGGAAAACAATAAATCAAATATCTCTGATAGAAGTCTAGTATCTAACCTATGTAAACAGGTAATGATATATATGACTGTTATTGAAAAGCTGTTTCTTTCAGAGCCTTCCAAACTGAGTTAGCTCTGGAAATTCTTTCATCAACTTCATCATCTATGTATACACATCTGTAAAAAGTATCCCAAGGTTAGTGAATTTATCCACAGTGTTCAATATTTCTCCATTTGCTGTAACTGATAGTTCCACATATGGATAGTATGATAATATATAGATTGATAGAGACATGATAGAACCCATGTTTTCTTGGTGTTAATTGTTAAGACAAAATTTGTACAAATAACAGAGAAATTCTCAGAGAAGTGTTATTTTCCTCTCATTGTTTTTTATACCAAATGATGAATGTATAGCCTAGGATTGCTCGGGCACTTGTCAAAACATGGTTGAAATGATTATGGGTATTTCTTTTTGCCCCGTTTTAACAATTCTATTTTCCTGGGCCCTCCTAAACCCTCCTGCACTACAACCTTGTTTTCCTATTTCCATTTAATTTTTACTATGCTCATTGTTCTTTATAATCATCCTGATTTTGAACATATATACAGCAATTGGTTCTTATATGGGATTGCAGCAGGACCCATGTGTTAAAACTGCATTTTGTTCTGGGTTCCCCTGACTACTTCTCCCTATTCTAGTCAGTACAGTAGTTTATTAATAATCAGTATTAAAGAAATAATGACAGGAAATTATATTGCAAAGGGGAACCTGAAAGTCAGGTCCAACCATCTCAAATATCAAAGTAGCATAATTTACAAATGGTATGACATATTAACCAAAATGGTAATATGTGCTGAATCAGGGGAAGCTATTTAGGCTTTGTTTGTCAAGGTTCCATTCCTATAATATTTAAATTTCAGACAAAATCCAGACTGCCACAGATACAGACCAGCAAAATATCAAAAAAGATGGTAACACAAATAGGAGCTGGTCTGTCTCCCCTCCAAAAAAACGTATAAAAATGAGACCTCAAATTCCTATCCACTAAGTACATCTTCATTGAGTCCATGCTGCCTAGTGCTCTTAACTCTAATCCTTGGTTACAAAAGTGTTATTCTCTGTCTCTCCCCACTCCTGTCCCTCATCTTTTTCCTTCACTATTCCATTCCCCCTCCCCTGAGTTATGCCATCTAGCTCCATATTCTTCTCTAATTTTCATTGCTTGTCCCTGTATCTTATTAAAGTATGATTGCCAACCCATTTCCCACAACCAATCATGGTCTTCCCCATCAAGTACCCAAAGAAACAGGTGTACTAGCTAGCCCTCTGTCAGAATTTTATACATGAATTATCAGTTCAACCCACAAATATGGGTTTTGAAAGAATGCTGCAGTTCAGATGTCTACATAAAGCAAGGGTTTTTTACTTCAAGTCCACAAATTTTTAATACATACATATGTAAATAAATATATATTAATATATATCAATCCTGTGAATAAATATTTGTCAAATACCTGCTATTTGCTAGATTTGATACTAAATGCTGAGGCTATAAAAAAGGCACAAGATGGATCATGGTCTTGAAAGCTCATAAACTAATGGGGGAAACGAATGCAAAAAACTATGTACAAAATAAGCTATGTGAGAGCAGATATTTTAACTTTGTATCTATCTTTACTGAAAACCTTTATTCTATGCATAGTGACTGATATAATCATGTGTATTTCAACTTTTGCTTTTAAAAACATTCTTCTGAGGAATCCATAGGTTTCACCAAACTGCTGAGGGGGACACATGACAAGACAAGATACATTAAGAACACCTGACACTAAAACTAGTCTAAAAGTCATTATTTAGTAAAGACTATCAACATGTCATTGGTTAGAGTAATAGGGTCAGTTTCCAAAACCTTACAATCACATGTTGTTGTTGTTCAGTTATTTCAATTGTGTCCCACTCTTTATAACATTATTTGGAGTTTTCTTATCTCATAGGGTCATTAGATTCCACTTGTCTAATTCTAATTTTTAAGGAATGATTTCCTTTATTTAGCTTTTGCACCTCTTTTTCCATTTGACTAATTCTACTTTTTAAGGAGTCATTTTCTTTGGTGGATTTTTTTTTCAGTTTGGAAGTTATATATTTTTTAAGCAATTGTTACTGTTGTTTTTCAGCCAATTTTTATCCTTCCTTTTTCCAAGCAGTTGACTTTTTTTTTTTTTTGCATACCTCTCATTTCCTTTCCCAATTTTTCTCCTACCTCTTTTATTTGATTTTTAAAGTACTTTTTAAGCTCTTCCAAAAAGATTTTTTAGACGTGAGACCAATTCATATCCCACTTTGAGGTTTTGCATGTAGGCATTTTGTAATCTTCTGAGATGAAGTTTTTAATCTTCCCTGTCACCATAGTAGTTTTCTATGGTCTAGGTTCTTTTTTGTTTCTTGCTCATTTTTTGACCTATTTCCTGGCTTTTGAGGTTGAGCTCTCCTCCTGGGGTATAGAAAGGCACCATCCCAAGCTTCTTGTGCTGGGGGAAACAATTTGGGCTCTAGATTGAGTGCTGAGGTTTCAGGTGATGGAGGCTTGCTCATTTTACTGGGGTAGTCCAATCTAGATTTATTTTCTCAACTATTCACTGTACTATGTAATTGTCCTCTCAGTTGCATACCAATTGATGAAATCAATAGATTCCTCTCAGGGAACCCCCACCTGCTCTGGTTTATGAACTCAGGACATTTCTGTCTTATATCAGCACCAGAAGCCTTAAACCAGAATTCTTAGCACTGAATAATTTCCTTATTATGTTGAATTGAGGAAGGTGAGTACAAAAAGAAGCACTGGTGATTCCTTGTTAGGTTAAAAGGAAAAATCATCTTGTGCAATCACAAAGACAACTATAGCTGCTATTCTTTCTAACAATAGATTGTGGCCCAGAGGCACATTAAAAAAAAGAAAGAAAAGTTACAAATGGCTTTAATGGATTCAGCATCATAACTAATGATTTATAATTTGAAACTAATCTTGTCTTAGGAAAGCAACTAGTATCAGTCATTTGGAAGGAAGGAAAAAGGAAAGAAAGATAAAATAGATATCCACAAAGTATTTTAACAAGAATGAGGAATAAATATTACAATTCCTTCAGCTTCTTCCAGTTCCTTCCCAACTTCAGCAAAAGTTGTCTGTCTTTACAGGAAGTGAAAGGATGTGGTCACCACATCAAAACCAGAGCCCAACCACCACTGATGTTGATAAAGTAACCCATATAGAGAGTCAGGCACAGGAAGAAGAATAGCTTCTCAAGTTTTTAGGAGTTTTCTTCTATTTTCTTATCTTCACCTACCATCACGCATTCCTTTGGGTAGAAACATGTTATCTTCCCAAGTTACTCAAAAGAAAAAGGAAGAGGAAGGAGAATTTCATAGGATTTGTATAAATCATCTAATGATATGAGAGGTGAGTATACTTGTGGACATATTCTAACAAAAAACATACACAAAGTAAATTAAATTAGCCTATTCCCAATAATGTGTGTGAGGTAAAATTTGTCCTCATTCCATATCTCACCTTAGAATTGTTTGCTCTTTTATTTACTCTTCTCCCCTTTTCAACATAACATATAATTTCATGTGACTGTTCAATCAAAATAAATTAGGACCTTCTTTTTTAAAGCCATGTTCTATGTTCTTACTTAACCTTTTGCTGACTAGAACACTCTAAAACATGAGATAAATTAGGGATTCTGACTGGAGATGATGTGGAAGAGAAGAATGTTGAGTGGAAAGGTTCCCCCTGGATCAAATGAAGGAAGTTACTGGTCATATCCAATATTTCAATACAGAGAAAAAAGTAAACCATTTTTGGTCATAACATCTAACACCGCCAAGATGGCATTGTATCCACTGGGTTAGAACAGATACTTTACAAAATATAAGGATAGTATTACTCAGAGATAAAGGGGGAAATAACAGTTTCCAATAGCCCAATGGTTACTGATAGAATATTTAGTCACATATTTCATAGGGCTGAACATACGAGTAATCATGTCATGGTTATGGTCATCAAAAATCCCAAAAGAATGATTAATGATTTGAATGGAAGTTCCCCACACACATACACAATCACTACCACCACCATGGATTGTTAGCAGGCTACCACGGTAAAAAAAAAAAAAAAAATTATATATATATTGATCTCAGAGAAATTGGTTCATATGAAAATTAGATTTTTAGTACATCATTTCTGCCTACAGATTGTAATTTGTGAGAACATAGGTAATGATAAAATTAAACATATTTTTTAAATCTATAATTGATTCATTTTTTCAAATACTTTAGATTTATATGACTGGTGTGAGTTATAATGGAGAGTCACTCTTTCAAAAGAGTACTTTCAAATGCCATGAATTCTATAAGAAAAAGTAGCAAAATGTTTTATCCTTTTTAATTCAGTAATTTCCTTACTGGGCACAAACCAGAAATCAAAGAGAAAGACCCAATATAATCCAAAATATTTTGAGCAGCACTGTTCATAATGCTACAGACTGGATAAAAGACAATATGATATACTTGCAGGAATTTCATGTTGTCCATAACACTCCAGAATGAACCTGAACCAAAAATATAATTAGAAAATGTTAAACAAAATAAATATATACATTAATTTGTGCTTCTCCTAGTCAATATGTGACACACAGGGATCCTTATGTATGTTTTAGTGGCTCCATTTCTATGTGAGTATGACACAAATCAAGTGTTTATATAATGGGCTACTCCCAAGTTGCTGATTTCCAAAGATACTTTTCTTAATGCTCTCTTAATCATCATTTTAGTAACCTTTTCTCAATCCTCATTATTCTTGCCCTTTCTGCAGACTTTGATACTGTTGATCACCTTCTTTTTGATGCTCTCTTCTCTTTGTGTGGATGTGTGTGTGGTGTGTGTGTGTGTGTGGTGTGTGTGTGTGTGTGTGTGAGAGAGAGAGAGAGAGAGATGAGAGAGAGAGAGAGAGAGAGAGAGAGAGAGGAGAGAGAGAGAGAGAGAGAGAGAGGAGAGAGAGAGAGAGAGAGAGAGAGGAGGAAGAGAGAGAAGAGAGAGAGAGATGAGAGAGAGAGAGAGAGAGAGAGAGAGAGGAGAGAGAGAGAGAGAGAGAGAGAGAGAGAGAGCGAGAGAGAGAGAGAGAGAGAGATGAGAGAGAGAGAGAGAGAGAGAGAGTGGAGAGAGAGAGAGAGAGAGAGATGAGAGAGAGAGAAGAGAGAGAGAAGAGAGAGAGAGAGAGAGGAGAGGAGAGAGAGAGAGAGACGAGAGAGAGAGAGAAGAGAGAGGAAGAGGAGAGGAGGAGAGGAGAGGAGAGAGAGAGAGAGAGAGAGAGAGATGAGACGAGAGAGAGAGAGAGAGAGAGAGAGAGAGATGAGAGAGAGAGAAATGGAGGGGGAGGAAAAGGGAGAGAGGGAGGGAAGAAGGAAAGGAAGGGGAGAAGGAGAAAGAAAACCATCTTCTTTTTCTAACTTTTTTCCCCTTAAATTCCTTTGCTGACTCTCTATATGAGTTATTTTAAAATAACTGCAGATAGTACAAAATAATTTGAAGATTACCTGTCAAAATATACACAGGAACTATATGAATACAATGTCAAAACATTTCACACATATAAACCATCTGAACAGCTGAAGAAACATTAATTGCCTGTGCAAAAGACAAATAAATATAATTTTTAAAATGACAATTCTACCTAAGCTAATTTACTTATTTAGCAAATACCAATCTAACTACCAAAGATTTATTTCATAGAATTCAGAAAAAAAAACTAACAAAATTTATCTGAAGGAACCAAAGTCCAAGAATATCAGGGAATTAATGAAAATACAAGTGAAGGAAGGCTGTAGAGTAGTATCAGATCTCAAACTCTGTTACAAAATAGTAAATATTAAAATAATTTGGTATTGGATGAGAGATGAAGTGCTTGATTAATGGCATAGTAGCCTAGTGTTTTATGAACCCAAAGCTCCAAGCAATTGGGTTTCAATTCAATAAAATTCAATTAAATTCAATAAAGATCGCTGGAAAAAGTGCAAAGTCTTCTGACAAGAATTGAGCATCTCATATCATATACCAAGATAAAATCAAGTGGGTACATGCTTTGGTCATGAAGAATGATATTATAAGCAAATGAAGGCAGCATAGGAAAAATTATCTTATCAGATCTATGAATGAGGGAAGACATCAAATAAGAGATAAAGACAATCATATGAGGTAAAGTGGATAATTTTGATTATATTAAATTAGAAAGTGTTTGTACAAATAAAATGCAGCCAAAATTAGAAGGAAATTGGGAGATTTGGTTTTCTTACAAGTTTCTGTTACAGGTTTCGTTTCTCAACTATGTAGAGAACTGAGCCAAATTTATAAAAATGAAAACCATTGTCTAAGAGTGATAGTCAGAGAATATGAAAACAGGCAGTTTTCAGAGGAAGGAATCAAAACTATAAATAGTCATATGAAAAAGTTCTCTAAATAAGTAATTAGTCAAATGTAAAAACAATTCTAGGGCACTATCTTATATCTATCAGATTGATTAACATGACAGAAAATAATAATGATATGCTAGAGGAAATATGGAAAAATGAATATACTAATGCACTCCACTGTTGGTGGAGTTGAAACCATTCTGAAGAATAACTTGGAACTATCACCAAAGAATTATAAAACTGAGCATACTCTTTAATACAATAGAATCAAACATCACATCTCAGTAAATATACTAAAAAGATTTCAAAAAGGGAATGAACTATATGTAGAAAATATTTATAATAATTCCTTTTGAAGTAGCAAAGAATTGGAAATCAATCAGACGTCCATCAATTGAGGAACTGAAAAACAAGCTTTGGTACATGATTGTAATAGAACACTGTTAAGCTATCAGAACTGACCATAGGGATAGTTTGAGAAAAACTTGGAATATGAACTGATATATAGTGAATTAAGCAGAACTAGTAGAACATTGTACACAGTAACAGCAATTTTGAAATAATCACCTTGAAAGATTAATATACTCTAATCAAACAATGATACATAACAATTCCAAAGGCTTCATGATGAATAATGCTATCCATCTCCAGAGAGATAACTGATGAGCTTTGAGTGCAAATTAAAGCCTATTTTTCCACTTTTTTTGTTGCTTTCCCCCTTCCACAAGACAATAGTAGAAATATATTTTGTATGATTTCATATGTATAATAAGTATTGCATGTCTTGCTTTTTTAATGGGTGGGGAAGGGATGGAGGAACAGAATTTGGAACTGAAAATAAACTTACTTCCTGCTCTAGGTCTATGATATGAGAGTAATGATGATGCATTTTCATAGAACTGGTTTATGATTTCAAATGGATTTTTTCTTTAAGGAAGAAAGTAGAACTTATTTGAGCTTTCCTTATCATATACTTGGATGTGTATCTTTAGCAAAGTACTAACTAGGTTCACTAATTTTAGAGGCAATGGATTAAATGGGAACACTCTGTTACATGGTATCTTGTTACCTAATTTTTTTTAGGATATGGATTTTTAAAAAATTAATTACTGAACTTCATATATTTTGACTTCTTAAAGTCTGAGTTTTTTACTTTACCCTCAAAAAATCACAGTCATAGAAAGTATTATGGTTGAAAGGGACTTTAGGATCATCTAATCCAGTTTTCTTATTTTTAAAATGAGGAAACTGTGGCCAAGACTAAAAGACATTTTCTTCTATTTTCCTGAGAAAAAAGAAGTATGAATTTCCTCATTTACACCACACCTCAAAATACCTATTTTTTTTCCTTCCTTTTTTCTACCCAACCAGGATCAGATTTTAAAATGTCCATCTCTCAGTGTGTGTCTTTCTGTGCCTGCCCTGCACTATATCATATATCTATATCTATATTTACAGATGTCCGTAGATGTATATACGTACTTATATATAAAATATACGATATATAATAAATAACATATGTAATATATATCATATTATGTTCTAAATAAGTTTTTACTGATTAATGTCATCAATTTTGTATTTGGATAAAATAATAAGTGTTTCAATGACAAAATAATATTTCACACATCTATCAATTATCTTTTATCTTCTTTCCTTCCCTTTCTTGTTCCAAAATGACATTCAATAGGAGGGTTTTTTTAAAAATGAGCTCATATTGTTTGATGCATTAATCACTTCCCAACAAGCAAATCTTCAAACAGGTATTATAGCTTACAGTTAAACAAAATAAACAGTTAAACAAAATTACTAAAAAGAGTAATTGGCTCTGATAGTCAGATATTACTTTCTATATTTATAGTTTATCCTGTTTTAAAAGGAATGTGTATTTTAAATTTAGAAATTTGTTGTTACCATTGTCCATTATTTTTAATCTGAGTTATGTTGTGTAACTGATTTTTACTTTCCAGAATTTTCATCAGTTCATATATATTTTCTTTTATTTATCAAAGTTCTTAATTTGTGACACTGCAGGGAAACAGATAAGCAGAAGGGATTAAACAAGCAAGACCTAGAAACAGCTATAGTGGCATACTGTTAAATCCAAGAATACAAGTTTCCTGGGGGAGTAACTGTTTTATAAGAAGTGCTGGATTGTTGATGGAGTTGTGAACGAATCCAATCATTATCAAAATGTGCATACCCTTTGACCCAGCCGTACTACTACTGGGCTTATATCCCAAAGAAATACTAAAGAGGGGAAAGGGACCTGTGTGTGCCAAAATGTTTGTGGTAGCCCTTTTTGTAGTGGCTAGAAACTGGAAAATGAATGGATGTCCATCAATTGGAGAATGGTTGGGTAAATTATGGTATATGAATGTTATGGAATATTATTGTTCTGTAAGAAATGACCAGCAGGATGAATACAGAGAGGTTTGGAAAGACTTATATGAACTGATGCTGAGTGAAATGAGCAGAACCAGATCATTATACACTTCAACAACGATACTGTATGAGGATGTATTCTGATGGAAGTGGATATCTTCAACATAGAGAAGATCTAATCCAGTTCCAGTTGATCAATGATGGACAGAATCAGCTACACCCAGAGAAGGAACACTGGGAAATGAATGTAAACTGTGAGCATTGTTGCTTTTCTTCCCAGGTTATTTTTGCCTTCTGAATCCAATTCTTCCTGTGCAACACAAGAACTGTTCGGTTCTACACACATATATTGTATCTAGGATATACTATAACACATTTAACATGTATGGGACTGCCTGCCATCTAGGGAAGGGGATGGAGGGAAGGAGGGAGAATTCGGAACAGAAGTGAGTACAAGGGATAATGTTGTAAAAAATTACCCATGCATAATAATTATAATTATACAATTAATTTTAATAATTATTATTTGTTAGTAATTTTATTAATATTATTAATATATTATATTATGATAATATAATGTGTTATTTTTATTATATTATGATATAATAGTAATATAATTAAAATAGTACAATAATATTATTAATAATTATTGTTATTAATTATTATTTAATGATTATTTAATAATAATTAAAATTATACAATTAATTTTTAAAAATTAAAAAAATAGCTCCTAACAATTGTTCTAATTTCTTCTTTCTTGACTATGCATTCACCATTTTCAATTTTTTATGCTGGTAATTTATACTACTAAGTTTTCTTATTTTTTTCTGAATAGTATTTTATTTTTCCAAACACAAATAATGTTAGTTTTCAACATTCATTTTTGTAAAACTTTGTGTTCCAAATTTTTCTCTCTTCTTCCTTACCTCCCTCCTCCCCAAGACAGCAAACAATTTGATATAGGTTAAAAATATGCTATCCTTTTAAATATATTTTCATATTTATCATGTTGTGCAAGAAAATCAAAGGAAAAGGGAAAAAAAAGGAAAACAAACAAAAAGATGAAAATACTATGCTTCAACCCACATTTAGCCTCTGTAGTTCACTCTAGATGTGATTGGCATTTTCCATCCCAAGTCTATTGGAATTGCCTCGAATCACTACATTGTTGAGAACCAAGTCCATCACAATCGATCATCATATAATCTTGTTACTGTGTACGATGTTCTCCTGGTTTTCTTCATTTCACTTAGCATCAGTTTATGTTAAGTCTTTCCATGCTTTTTTGAAATCGGCCTGCTCATCATTTTTAATAGAACAATAATATTCCATTATCTTCATATATCATAATTTATTCAGCCATTCCCTAAATGAAAAGCATCCACTAAGTTTCCAGTTTCTTGCCACTACAAAAAGAGCTGCTACAAATATATTTGCATATATAGCTCCTTTACTTTTTTTAAATTATTTCTTTGAGATGCAGACCCAATAGTGCTTTTGTTTAAAAAAAAAAAAATCAAATTAACCAATTGTTATCTATTTTTAAAAATTAACTAGCTTTTAATTTTATTAGTTCATTTTTTAAAACTTTCAATCTTATTAATCTCTCCTTTGATTTAAAGGATATTGGTATTTAGGAATTTTTAAAAATTATTTGTTTTTGTTTTTGCTTTTTGCTGAGGTACTTTTAGTTAAGTGATCTGCCTAGGGTGAGACAGCTCAGGAAGTGTTAACTATCTGAGACCAGATTTGAACTCAGGTCTTCCAGACTTCAGGGCTGGCGCTCTACACCAACTAGCTGCCCCCCCAAAATTGGTTCTTTTCATAAGTTTTTTAGTTGGATACTTAAAAATCACTGACCTGCTCTTTCTCTACTTTATTGATATAAGCATTTATAGATATAAATGTTCCCTTAAGTATTTAGAAATTTTCTAATTAAATTTCCTCATTTATAGATGGAAAGAATAAAGCCTACAAAACTTAAATGAGTCATTCAAGCCACAAAGATTGTAAACAATAGTTATGATTTGAATTAGGTCTTATGATTCCAAATTCAGTGTTCTTTCTACTTTATATTGCATTTCCTTACTTTTATTTGTATTTGAAGTCAGGAGATCTAAATTTTAGTTTCAAGACTGCCACTTACTAGACATGTGACTTTATCAGGGCAATTCCATCCTTATCTGTAAAGTAAGGAATATAAATGTGCATATATACATGTATATGTATATACAAATGAATCAATAAATAATATAATTTTAAAATATCTTAAAGTGCTTTTTACAATGCTATATAAATGAATTCTCCTAATGAGAATTCTCTTAATAAATTGTTAATTCTTTGTTCTGTTCCAGATGTTACCATTCATACCACACTAAGGATAGCTGATTTATTTTTGATTCATAGATCTGGGCCACAAACTCAGATCTGGGACTTTAAATGGAAAGTTGCTTAGATAGAATAATAATAATAGTCAGGACTTCAGACTGTTCAGATATGAATAGTTTCTTTTCTTTTGGAAGTATATACATAGACATAGTTCTTCAGAAGATCATGAGCTTTAGGAAGCCATTTGCGTGAGTTTCCTGGTCCAATCTTTCTGGACTTAGAAAAGAAATTCTTGGACAAAGTAGAAACTAAAACTGAGATACAGCAAGAGATGGAGTCACAACAAGGAGCAAATCTGCCCTTCACTTTCTTGAACTGTGTAGGTTTTAGAAAAGGGGATTCTATTCTCTAGTGATTGAGTTCTTTTCCCTACTTGAGGAGAGGGTATCTAAGGTAATGCTGTAAGTTCAGAGGACTATATGAGTGTCATAGAAGTGAATCCTTTGATTCTTTAGCAATTCTGAGTTCTTTCACTTGTGCCCTTCCATTCTCTATCCCTTACCCTGAATCCAGGGAAGTCCACTAAAGGATTGTATAGGATCCTGGGGAGAATTTGTTTTTTCCTATCTGAATACTTAAATAGATGTTTTCTTTCCATCTGAGATCTAGATATGAACCAAATTCTGATATTCCCAAGGAAAAGCCTGGGTATAGACAAAACAAGTTAACAAATTAATAATAAGATTTACTTAATAAGATTTCTCAGTATTTAGACATGTGTTCTTCAGAAGACCATGAACTTTAGGAAGCCATTGCATGAGTTTCCTGGCCAATGTGGTGTGAATCCAGAATTTCAGTTATAGGTTATAGGATACCTAGAATTACACATTAATTACCTGAATCAAATAGATGTTACTTACTGATAGGTAAGACTCCTGAAATGATAGTACAGGCCCTGATGTATTTTGGTTATTTCATTTCCCACTTTTTCAGTGTAGAAAGTACTATTTTTAAAATACTGCCCTCATTTCTCCCAACCTCGGAAATTTCACAGCTCACCCTATGGACTTTCATGACTTTTTTTCTTTCTCTTAACAGATTTCATATTAGTCCATGTATTCTTAACCATGGATACCTTTCAGGGGATCCACAAACTCGTATTTTCATTGACCCCTTAACTGAAATTAAATATTTTCATCAATTTAGAGGAAAAACAAACCATTATTTTGAGAACAAATTGTGCAAAGGGTTCATGATATGGAAAAGTTAAGATACCCTGTTTTATTCTATTATCAAAGACTTGATGGCAAAGATTGGCAGCAGATGCATATCAATATTATTATCCTGCTTAGAATTATATGTATCTTCCTTTTAAAAACTCTCTGGTGGACCTGTGTGACTTCTAACCCATCCCTAAATATAAATGAAATTACTATAGACCAGCAATTTTCATACTTTTTATATTGGGATAAATTTACCTTCTTAAAAAGTTTTTGTTTATCCAATTATACCTATTGATGTTTACTATACTACAAATTAAAACTGATAAAATTTAAAAATTATTTATTAATTTATTTTAAAATGACAATTTAAAAATAAACCCATTATACATTAACTAAAATATTATTCTTATAAAAATGATACTTTCCCAAAAATTAAGTAGTGGTATTATTTTATATTTTTGGTCAATTTTTAAAAATGTGACTTAATAGAAGACATAACTGCTTCATATTCAGTCTGCTATAATATTTTGTTTTGGTTGAACTTCATGAAGAACATCTGATATTACACAGATACAAAGAAGCAACTGGACTGAAGCAAAGAAGATTAAGTGACTTGCCCATAGTCATACAGCTAATAAGTTTCTGAGTCCAAATTCGAACGCAGAAGATGAGCCTTCCTGATTCTAGGCCCAACACATATCAACTGCACCATTGAGCTATTCAATTTTGGGGAATATATCTAGTTGGATACTTTGTAATGCCTCACATGGAATTGTGGGACCCCAGTACAAAATAAGATGAATCAGTGGCAAGCTGAACATTTGGCCAGAAAGATGTATATTCAGAAGGTTGAGGCCTTCTTTAACTTACAGCCCTATTTCTCATTTCTCTTCTCTTTCTGGCTTAAGCTATTTCATATAAGCACTTTGGAAACACAGACAATTATTTGGAAAAGAATAAAGGCCTTTACCTTGATCTATATAAAATGTTCTTCTATCTCTTTTTAAAAGTAATTATGTAATCCAACAAAGTTGTAAGTATTAAAACCAAAGATCTACCTTTAAACAAATCAAAATGCTTCTAAGTACATACATCCTTCTTTGGGCAATACAGGAGGTAAGAATAAAACAGAAGAAGGGAGAGGAAAGATGGCTTCATTTAGGTCTTTTTCAATATGATGAAGAGGCAGAGATTTGTACTAATTCCAAAATAAGGTTTATTTTAAATGAACAGACTGCTAGAAAGAAATGAGGTACAGATCATCATTACATGATGTTTTTATAATCAGCCACTTGACTTGGTCATCTTGAGGACTAAAGCTTTGAAAGGCCAGGCAATGATTCATTTCCCAAGGAATCTGAAGAAAAAATAATTGACTTGGCAGTTTTGGCGGGCATCAAGTATCGAAGATTCTTCCAAAATCTTGAGTTGTAAGGAAGAGACTTATCTGCTTTCCACTTTAAAATCCTGTGAGATTTCAGAAGCTTCAAGGATTGTGGTAAGAATGTAAAGTTGCTAATAGGTGTGAATTCGATTAAGATTATTTTAATTTTTCTTTCCACGAGTGCTTCATGGAGTCCACTTTCAAGTTCATATCTGACCTTATCAGACATGTAATTTTCACTCAGGACAATGATTAGTCTTCTGCTTTTTTTAATTAATGAATCGACGTCATCAATGATAGCTGATAATTAAAAATGTGTATTTGGTTAGAACAGCTAAAAGGACAGGCAGGAAATTACAGTCATCCAAAAAAAGAATTTAATAGGAACAATATAGCTTAATCTATTATATCACTGATCTTATGAAATGAGGCTATCTTTTTGGAAATCATAGCATTATTTCAAAATAGAATATGAGCATAAAAATAATTTTGTTTTCCAATGCATATTTTAAATGAACTCATCTTTTCTAAATTATAACCTCAGATTTATGTTGATTTTAATTTATAAGATGTTTTCCTCAAAAATACCACATAAGGAGATAATACAAATATTATCTCAACTTCACAGGTAATGAAACTGAGCTTAGAAAAATAACATGTGTGAACTGATCCAACTATTCTGGAGAGCAATTTAGAACAATACCCAAAGGGATATTAAATTGTGTCTACTCTGTGATCTAGCAATCTCACGGGTCTGTATTCCAAAGAGATCATACAAAAGGGAAAAGGACCTACAGGTTCTTTTTGGAAACTGTTTTGGAAAAATGTTTTGGAAACTGAGTGCATGCCCATCAGTTGGGGAATTGCTAAATAAGTTACAGTATATACATGTAATAGAATATAATTGTTCTATAAGAAACGATCAGATGATTTCAGAAAGGTCTGGAGAGATTTACATGAACTCTTACTGAGTAAAATAAGTAGAACCAAGAAAACATTGTGTACAGCAACAACAAGATTAAATGATGATCAACTGGGATAGACTTGGCTCTTCTCAACAATGAGGTGTTTCAGGCCAATTCCAACACCTTTGTTGTGGTGGTTATTTGCTTGCTTGCTTTTTTCTTACTCATTTTTGTCTCCTTTTTGGTCTGATTTTTCTTGTGCAGCAAGATAAATGTGGAAATGTATTTAGAAGAATTGCACATGTTTAACCTATATTGAACTACTTGCTATTGAGGAAAGAGAGGGGGAAGGAGGGAGAAAAATTTGGAGCACAAGGTTTTGCAAGGGTCAATGCTGAAAACTATCTTTGCATGTATTTTGAAAAATAAAAAGCTATTTTTTTAAAAAGAAAAATAACATGATTTGATCAAGTTAATATTATCAGGATGTGTCTGAGGAAGGTTATACACTCAGGATCTGAATTTCAAGTCCAGTGCTCTCACTTAACAAATATAAGGAACTGGTCTTATGATTGATATAGAGAATTCCCAACTAAAGAAATTTCCTCTGTCAAAAGTAGCAGATAATTTCTTTGCAGCATATAATCTTAGAGAGTTTAAGTAATTTGTTCAGATCATAGTACAAGTAATATAGCAGAAAGAGTTCTTCCCAGCTATAAGAGCAACTAGCTGTCTAACCACCAAATTATGTTACTTTCAGAATGCCACTCCATGAAGATAATGTATAATAAATACTTATGTGAAAGAAGACAATTATTTTCTTGATGACAAGAATACAAAACAAAAGAATATAGGACATCATTCACTACTAACCCTTTTAATCCCTTCCTCACTCAGCCCTTCTAATATGTATGGACCATGCTTGATTGATATCATGAGATTGGTAAGAAGTTTTCTTAACTCTAAATCAAAAACAATTTCACACTGAAAGAACCCATAAGTAACAGCAGGCGAAAGATAGTTAAAAAGAAAGCAATGAGATGCCTGGAGGCTTTTCTAACTAGAGGCAATTAGTTGTTATGATTTTTGTCTTTGGAAATCATCTGAGTTTTTTTTTTAATTAACCCAAGACTTTATGGCTGTGGTATAGCAAAGAACTCACATCTCAGCTAAAGACCAGCACCACAAGAAAAATGCAACCACTGAGCTGGATCAGCAGATACCAGCTAAGAGTGGCAGAAAACAGAATTATGACAACATCAAGAGATCAGCAGCTTTGTCCCATGTGCAACCCCAGCCCTACATGGTTCCTGTCTCCTCTTTAATTACCCAGCAGGAGAATGTACAAGAATATGTATGAGGTAGAATCTTTCTTTTGATATGTGATGTGATTAAGTATATTTTATTTTGAATTAATGTATTTTCTAGGTGTTTAAGTAAAAATAGATTTTAAAAAAGTAATTAAAGAATAAATGAATGACCAAATATATATAAACATCAATGGAAGAATAAGCTAATTCAGTTCTGTGAGAAGCAGAGATTGAAGTTGTAAGTCTGCCTTTAGAACTGCTTTTTTTCCCCTTTCCCTACTAATCTTAGGTTTTTTCGATCTAAATGCATGAAAAAATTATTTTAATGCCTTTCTACCATTGTTATGATTATGATGGCACATATGCATCTGTATTCCTGCCAACAAACAAACAAACAAACAAAAACTCATCCTCCTTATACACACACACACATAAGTATTTCAAGGATCTATAATTTCAATGATATATGTACTTCTACTGACACAGAGCCAGTCTATAGCCTCAGTAATTGAAATATTTATCATTTTATGATCAATTAGATGATGAGCCTCTCCAAAAATTCCTGGATAAAGAGATAACGATAATTTCTTTTACTTAACCAGCACCAACTTGCCAATTTTCTTTATTTTTGTCATGTTAGACTTTATCTTTGTAAAAACTAGTAAATATTTTATGGAAGGACATCACTTGTACTTAGATGTATAGTGATTAGTTTCTAAATAATGGGAACCATTATTAACACAGAGTGTTTCAACAAAATAAGTGCAGGTGTCTGGCTTCCTAAAAGGAGTTCTCTAGATCAAAGGAATTTGGTTGAATAAATATCAAAATTGATCTCTAAAACAGTATGCCCACCCCACAGTTTTAGAGAAATGTATGAAGCACAGCAAATAAGACAGATTTTTAAAAGGAAAATATCAAGGCTACCACAGTTAAGGTGTGTATAGCTCCTGGTAAATCTAAAACACAAGCACAGATACCCAAATTTCTGTGAGCTTTTCCTTTTTTTTTTTTTTTTTTTTTTTTTTAAGAAAAGATACAAAACGGTAGCTATTTACAAAGTTAAAATATTGTCACAAAGGGAAATCTTTTAGATTCAGACTTTTATCTTTTAGACAGAAAATTCTTCATTTGTTTTCCATCCTACATTCTCTTTGCTTACCTCCTCCAGGAATTATATCCCTTTCAAAAATACATAATTTATAACCAAAATGTTTTTCTAAGGCTCCAGGTAAAATCTCTAAAGCAAACTTGTGCTCGTCTCCATTATCTGGTCGGCAGTCTTTCAGGTAAGACACAAATGCATCATATTCTTTTCCATCTGGGGGGGGAAAAGTTTTCCTTTTAAGCTACTGGATATGTAATCAAATCTGATCATGACCATAATTCAAAGAAAAATCACTAGATGTAATTTGAATAAGATTAAATTATACTACCAGTTTAACAGATCTCTAGCTAAGTAATAAATCTATCACTCCCTGGCATATAAATAAATTTTAATGAAACTTGTATGGAAATGCATTTTAGAAGGCTTTATCTGAATTTGAACACTAATTTTTTTTTCTGAACTTAGATAACTCTAATATATAATAATTACCAAAAGATCACAATCAATAGGGAGAAAAATATTCATTTTAACATACACCCTACATGTGTTATTTTCTCCTTTTAGAAGACATATATGCTGAATTTTATATACAGAGTTTAGCTCTAATCATCTACTGAGTAGAACATCAGATACAGATCAGTCACAAGCATTTGCTAAATGCTTGCTGTATAACTTACTAAATGTCTGCTATATTCCTCACACTGTGTTGGACAGTATAGGGGATGGAAAGAAATATAAATTGTTCTAGAACTTCAAGATCTTAAAATCTTAACTATAGAAATGTCATACATACAAGAAAAAAGTTAAATCTTAGCAAATGGTTGACAAGCTAATTAATATTTCTGTTAATATTTTGAAAAAAAATGAGGTAATCAATTGATAGCATGAATGTCCAAGATTGGATTTGATTTATCTTTATGATCAGTCTAACATTTTTCAAGTCATGGGGTGTACACAAGAGAATAAAGATTGAGGAATCTATAACAGAAAAATGTGTACAAGTACAAGTATAACATAGTCTTTGACGTGTCACTATCTTTTAATAAGAAACCTTCTTCTGGCATAGAAAAAAATTTACTCATTGATAGTAATAACTGTCCCGAATGCGTCCACAAGAACATAATTGCTGCTCAAATAACAAAGGGAACTTCCCAACTTCTAGGATCTTCTAGTCTAGTTGAGGAGACAAAACATACAATGATGAAGTAATGAGAACACAATTAAAAATCAGCATAATTGCATGTGCAAAGTAACATGACATACATTGAAAAGTCATGCATGTTAAAGAGATACAGAAAGAAAATATGTTCAGAGTGGGAAGAGTGTCCATAGGAGATGCTTCCTGAAAAAACCTAAATTTTAAATCATGCCTTGAAATATACGATGGATATAATAAATTAATAGAGGAAGGAAGTATTATAAGGGATAGAAATATGAGAATGGTTTAACTTTGATGGCTAAAAGGACATATATCTAAAACAAATGGATTTGTAGGAGAATTGAGTATTCTTTTAAAAGTTATACTTACTAATCCATTAATACTGATTCATTCATGAAGTCACAACTAAAGGCTATTGTGTTTGTTGATCAGATTTTTTAATAGAACATATTCCATTAGCATAATTCATCATTTCATTAAGCTGTGCCTGGATTTATACCATGTTGGGTTGGAAAGGAAAGAACCTTTTAATTACACAGAGAAGAAAAATTATTTACACCTGTCAGCATGCATGTTTTTTCTCCAACCACTTCCCATCACACTATTTTTGAATATCTTTTAGTCTCACCAGCTTCAGGATGAAATTGTTGCCTACTTTACTTTTGTAATTTTGATTACTGAAGAATCATGCTAAATTTTCTTTTATATAATATCCCACAATTCTTATTTTAACCAATGTTAAACAGGGGATCACTGTTATCTAAAATAAGATTCTAATTTTCTGAGAAGTGCCATCGTTTTAGAATATGAAGTAAAGCTGGAACTTGAGGCAGAAGACATATAAAAAAGCACATGTAATTGCAAACTTTAAGCACATTTTCATTAGCTAGATTAGCTAGAGAGGTTCGAACTAACAAATGACCATAGTTGACATTACTGATTATACAATCACAATTTAATAGTGTTTTAGTAGTCCATTTTTGTTTCCTAAGGCAAATATATAATGTTTTTAAAAGTATTCTATGAATATGGAATTTTAGTCAAATCATATGCTTTAATAGAATTGTTATCATGGACTTTTAAATTTGCCTAAATTTCCTAAAATAAATTTACTCCCAGGGATATTCTGGATGGTTCTGATTAACAAGATTTTGTTACTCATTTCTTCCTGTTTACCTACTTCCCTACCAACCTACACTGTCTTATACTAAATAAGATACAGCTAATACTAGAAATAATCCAGATTTTGTAAATTTGTGTTTAGTTCTTCCCATTGCTCAATGTTGCTCTCCTTGTCAGACCAAAACAATCAATAACAATTCATCTTAATTCAACAAATATTTATTAGGAATATAATACTATATAGCACATACAAAAGAAAAAGACCTTATTCTTGAGAAGCTTTCAACATTTTTGAAGCAGATAAGACAGACAGACATATAAATACAAAACAGCCAGAACAGAATTCCTAGATGACATTTAGACAATTAGAAGAGAATACAGCAAAAACTCATTGAAACCTAAAGTAATTCAAAGTATCACCACAATTAATAGGAGGTATTGTTTATCCTTAGAATCCTATTATAATTAAACCTAACAAATATTTATGTCATAACAATGCAATACAATTAAATATGCATTAACTTCTCATTTGAGAACAGAATATATATAAGAGACAAGAAAAGAAAGCCCAGTAAAGCGATAAATTTTACCTGTTAAAGTCTCATCTCTTCTAATCAGGTCCCTATAACATAACATTATATCAACTCTATAAATAATACACATAATCACTAGGAAGATGATTGCAGCTGAAGACACAAGGACAATAATGAAGATGTGTCTGGAAACATCAGCAGGACCTTCTGGGGCAGAAAGAGAAAGAAAAGACATTTTTTAAATTAGAAAAAAAATTAATTATCCATCCTTTTTAATGACATCCACTCCCATCATAGATTTATAAACACTTTGTTCTCAACTCAACTATCTACCCCTTTAACTCAGTAGAATATTCTGCCTTAAAGACAAATCAGCATACATTTCATTATTTTAGCTCAAAATCTGTACAAATATTTATTTTGAGGATTGAAGTAGTCTTATGGAAACATTTTAAATCATAACACCCTCAGGTTAGACTTAATATGGGAGGGAAAAGGAGAAATAAAGAGTTAAAGGATTTGGAAATAATGCATCTATAAACTTAGGAAGAGAGCTATTATTCCAGCACCAACAATGTCCTTAAAGTGGAAGGGAAGGGGGGAGAAATCCATTTCTATAACATGATTCTTAATTATAGCCTTTTACTTAAGAACTCATAGATATAATTGACCAATCATAATTCTAGAGAAGTAATAGATTACCCACTTTCTGTTACGAAGGTGACAGATTCAGGGTGCATGTTGAAACAAATATGATCAATGGGGAAATTTGTTTTGCTTGACTTTTTATGTTTGTTATTAAAGTTTTCTTTTCCTGATTTTTTTTTGGGGGATGTCCTCAGTATGTAAGGAAAGGGGTAGGAAGAAAATAATTTTTTACTAACTAAAAATAAAGGAATTTTAACAAGATATGAAAGGGTTTTTTTTTAAAGGTAAAAACAATGTACCAATTAAAATGCAAATTTTAAAAGATGAAATAAATAACTACGGACCTTCTGACATAATTAGCTATTAAAATACTATGAAAATGACTGGTAGATAAGTAAGGGATGTGTCCACTTAAGGCCATGACAATGTATCTTTGGATCTTTTACAGAACTAAACATCTAGATTTTCCTTAAGCCCACCCCACTACTATCCAGGTCTTCCTCCTTGGAACAAGTCCCTTCCTTCCTTTTCTCAAGAGTTAATGGAGTTGAATAAAAGGGGTCAAAGCAGGAGAAACTGGATGCAGGCAGAAGCACTAAGGGCAATGGAGGTTGGGGAAATGGGAACAGTTGGAAAGATGAAAAAATAAGTAAGGAAAAACAATAGTAGCTTTCAAAAGACTTTCAGGGCTCCAGGTAGGAAACCGTGTGTGTGTGTGTCAATTATTTGATACACAAATATCCTCATGAAGAAAACTGTGATTAAGAGTTTCATAATTGCTTAATATTCTTTTGATTTAGAGTATGTAGGAGAGGTTGTTGAATTGCAAGTAGTTGTAGCCCTCCAGTGAATTTTGGTCCCTAAGAAACACTGCCTCTTACTTTCCCAAGTCCTCTCAGTATCCTGCCCATTCTCATTTTCCTAACAAATTTGCCTTTCCTCTGATCCCAACTTTCTTTGAATCTTACTTCCAGGAAAATTGATAGCCTAAGGCAGCAGCAAAAAATGCAAGACCCCTCCTGGTACCGTCAGGTCAACCCCTGGGCCTAACTTACTGCAAGTTTCTTTATTTTTATTTTTTGATAAAGCTTTGAAACAAAGTATGAGGTTATAGTAGCCTACTGAGAAACATGTATCTAGAACCACCATGGGGGAATGCAACTGCTTGTGTGATTTATACATGGTGGGCACTCAATATATATTAAATGGGAGGAAGGAAGGAAGGAAGGAAGGAAGGAAGGAAGGAAGGAAGGAAGGAAGGAAGGAAGGAAGGAAGGAAGGAAGGAAGGGAGAGAGGGAGGGAGGAAGGAAGGAGGAAGGAAGGAAGGAAGGAAGGGAGGAAGGGAAGGAAGGAGAAAGGGAGGGAGGGAGGGAGGAAGGAAGGAGGAAGGAAGGAAGGAAGGGAGGAAGGGAGGGAGGGAGGGAGGGAGGGAGGGAGGAAGGGAGGGAGGAAGGAGGGAAAAAGGGAGGAGAGAGGGAGGGAGGAAGGGAGGAAGGGAGGGAGGGAGGGAGGGAGGGAGGGAAGGAGGAAGGAAGGGAGGGAAGAAGGAAGGAAGGAGGAAGGAAGGGAGGGAGGAAGGGAGGGAGGGAGGAAGGGAGGAAGGGAGGGAGGGAGGAAGGGAGGGAAGAAGGGAGGGAGGAAGGGAGGAGAAAAAGGGAAGTAAAGAAAAAGAGAAGGAGAAGAAGAGTGAGAGAAGACCTGGATTCTACTATTAACTGCAGTATTAACTAATTGTGTGGCAAATGACTATCTTTTCTGGTCTCAATTTCTCCCCTGGTAGAATGAGATGAGTGAGACTATGCTATATAAACAGAGCTAAGATACTATCAAATCCCCAAAGTAAAATTAGGCTAACAAACCTTTCTTCTTCAAGAAGAAACGTATGGTTTCAGAGTTTCTAGCAGTCATCAAGGTACAGTTATACCAAATATTCAAATTTTCTTCTTTGACAGGTTTAATCTTCAGTAAGTTGGAAACATATAGCTTGCCACTTGAACCACTAAAGAGAAGTGCAAATGTTTGCTTAACATTACTAAAATATTACTTGAATAAAATAATTTGCATGAAGGCAGTTCTTCAACTATAATGACTATATTTACCTGTATAATTACCCCCCAGTAATAGATATTTTAAAAGGAGAGATAATGAGGGAGAATAATAATCCATCAAGGGATCCCTAACAAAGGAAATCAAAGATTGCTTGGAAGCAATATTCAAAGAATGATTCAGGATAAAAAATCTTGGGAGAAAATAGTAATAGAATGAAAATACAAAAGGATCATATGTGTCTTACACATTTATATATATATATATATATATATACATATATGTTTGTATGTATATGTATATACACATATACATATATATTAATTTTTTCATTGCTCCTTACTTTCCTAAAATAAGGTTTACTGAAAAAACTTATATCAGACCAACATGGGCTTGTATACACTTTCTTTTCTTGAATTTGAAACTTTCAGAAAATCTAGAGCCTCTCCTTCATATTTGATACATCCATAAACTGAAGACTTGTAAGTTTAGAACTAACTAAAACGAGTCTTGTGAGTATCTTTTTCTTTCACAGTAATCACTAACAACAACTTCTTGTACTAACACCTCCTGTGGCCTCTGAAAAGCAATTGATGCCACTGATACTCTCCAACTATTTTCCTAGTAGTTCTAGGCATTGACAGCTATATGGCACAAAGGATAGAGTGCTGGAATGGTGAAGATCTGGGTTCCCATTCTACCTCAGATACTAAATAGCTGTAGGACAAGTTATTGTCCTAACCTCAGTTTTCTTGTAAAATGGAGATATTACTGGCATCTGCCTCCTAGGGTTGCTGTAAGGACCAAATGAGATAGCATATGTAAAATGCCTTGCTAATCCTAAATACTATAAGTGCTATATAAATACTTATTATTCAACTGAGTAGAGATGACCCATTCACTATATCTTTTTTTCTTTTTTAATTTGAAAAACTCAAGTGAAGAATCCGTTTTATTTCTATTCTTACATATTAGCATAGCAACTAGTAGTATACCCCAATATATTTAAATCTTGAGTTTGAAAATTTTTTAGAAATGCATTTTTTCATTTTTGAAATAATATGTACTTGTTACCTACTAGATCCAGGAAACAGATGCCATCTAATTGTACAGGGAAATAATGTTTAGGGAATTATTTGTGACCTCATTCTATGTTAAAGGAAATGACTTAAGAAAGAAAGTTGTTCATACATCATTTTCTTTGCAACATAGGAGTTGACAAAATACAGACTTTGGCCATATGAAATACAGTAAATGAATCTACTGATTGCATAATGTGCTGTCATTGGAAGTGAAATGATATCAATTAACAAATCTACAGAAAACTTTTAGTAAGAGAAAGCAATCAGATTTCTCATGAACTAGGAATGTAGCTATTTGGTGGGGGAATTGGTTGGTACCTAGACAAAAAAAAAAAAAGATTTTAAATCCTTTCAAGTTATATATTTAAATTCCATGGTATTATCTCTAAGATAAAGAAGTGGGACAAATGCCCATCTCAAGATCTATAACTTTATGAACTCCATTGCCAAATAGAAATTAAAGGCTACAACTATGGTCAATCATTGTAATGATTTGGCTCCACTGGTAAAAGCATCTAGAAAATAATGATTATATGTACTGACAATTCAAAAACTGGACAGATAGGGTTATGTCTATGAAACAAATGAAATGGTGATTTAATTGATTAAAAAGAGTTCCTCTTAGCTCTTCTCAGGAAGGAAGTGATTGCAGATAATTCTGAAAGTCTTGGGATAGAAAATACCATCTACATTCAGAGAAAAGAACTATGGAGACTGAATTTTCATCATTTTTGTTGTTTGCTTTTTCTTACTCATGTTTTTCTCCCTTTTGGTCTTTTTTTTTTTTTTTTTTTTTTGTATAATATGACAAATATGGAAATATGTTTAAAAGGATTACATATACTTAACCTATATCAGATTGCTTCTTGTCTTGGGAGCACAGAAAAAAGGGAGGTAGGAAGAAAAATTTGAAACACAAAATCTTGCAAAAATGAAAGCTGAAAACTATCTTTACATGTATTTGGAAAAAATATTATTGAGTGTAAAAAAAAAAAGACATCAGTAGAAACTTTAAGAAAAAAAAAAAGTCCCTTATCCACATATTCTATATGGAATCTTGACCCATTTATAGATATAGTCTAAAACATAGCAATACAATTACAGACATTTCAGAGCTGAAAGGGATTCCTAGAGATCATGTGGCATAGTGATAAAACTCTAAGCCTGGAATCAGAATGACTGAGTTCTAATTCAGCCTCAGATATTTCCTAGCTATGTGACCCAGGGCAAGTTATTTACATTTCGTTTATTTCTTTTTCTTCAATTATAAAATTAGGACAATAATAGCATCTATCTCACAGGGTTAGTGTGAGGACTAATGACAGTATTTGTAAAAAACAAAACAAAACACTTAGCGTAGTGCATGATACATACTAGGAATTATATAAATTCTTATTCCTTTCTCTTCCCCTTTCCCATTTAGTCTAACCCCCTCATTTTAACATCAGGGTAACCGAAATCCTGATGTGACTTTTCTCAGTCATTCAGTGAATGAGACAAATGAATCAGATCTATATTTTGATTTTCAGTCCAGTCTTCATTTTATTATATCAATTTGTCTCTATCAAGTTCATTAGGAAAAAAAAAAAAAAAAAAGATACTATTCACCTAGAAGACCTGGGTAAAATTGGGTAGGGATTTTGACTTTGATATTCTCAGCACTTTCAGGAAGTTCTCTCCTTCCTCAGAGAATCTGACAAAAAACCTCTAGTAGGAAGATGTCAATGTTTGTGGCACGCTAAAATAAAAATATCAAAGTAAATGCTACCATGATTCTAATTTTCATCATCAAAAATCACAGAATCATGAAACAAGAGCTGGGAAGGACCTCAGAGTCTATATGATCTCATTCTCTCATTTTACAAACAAGGAAACTGAGATCTCAAAAATTAAGTGATTTGCCTAAGATCACATAGATAGTAAATTGTCAAGTCTATTGATTCCATAGCCATTGCATCACACCTTCCTGAACATCACTTCTGTTCATTCAATTAATGAGATATCATGTGGAATTGGGAGTTAGAAGGCTAGTTTTATATCCTGGCGGCCCACAACCCGAAGTTCTAAAAACATAGGTGCCCCAAAACAAAACATAGATAGGGAATTAAAAGGAAATAAGTGGGGCAGCTAGGTGGCGAGGTCTCAGACACTTAACACTTCTCAACTGTGTGATCCTGGGAAAGTTACTTAACCCCAATTGCCTCACCCAAAAATAAATAAATAAAAGGAAGTTAGATTTGCAAAGTTCCTTTCAGCTCCAAAATGTTTATAACTACTTTTAGATTGTAATCTATAAATAGATCAAAATAATTCTGGATAAACTGGGAAACCCTATTCATCATTTCCATTTTTTTCTACATGAATACAGCTCTATGTATGGTCAAACTTTTGTGTTCAATCTTCTACTAGTTCTTTCTGGTTTGAAGGTCTGTGGTAAATTTCTGCACAATTAAATTAGTCAAGTACTTAATCTAATTTGGTGAATAACTGTCATGCTGTAAGTCATAATATAACATGAAAAATTAATTTAACATTGTAAGGTATATTCATATATCACCTGGGTATTGACTTCTTTTTATCTATTATAATATTAGTAGCATTATTGGGCTCCTTATCCCAGTAAATTATGTCAGCAGAATCCATCAATAAAGCAGTACAGTTGAGTATTTTCTCTTTCCCTAAAAAAAAATATAAAACCTTAAGGAAAGATTTTCTGTTAGCAGAATCCCAAAACTTTAGTTTTCTACCACACAACCTTAAAAGACTTATGCTAGTATCTCTACTGAGTCTGTATCCCAAAGAAATCATAAAAAAGGGAAAAGGACCCAAATGTGTAGAAATGTCTGTTTCAGTCCTTTTTGCAGGGAACTGCAACTACATGCCCATCAGTTGAAGAATGGCTGAATAAATTATGGTATATGAACGATTTCAGAAAGACCTGAAGACTTACATGAACTGATCCTAAATAAAGAGAGTAAAACAAGAGAATATTATATATAGCAACAAGATTATGTGATAATCAATTGTTATGCACTCGGATCTTTTCAACAATGAGGTGAACCAGGCCAATTCCAATAGACTTGTGATGGAGAGAGCCATCCGCATTCAGAAAGAAGACTATGGGGACTGAATGTGGATCACAACACAGAATTTTCACCTTTTTTTTTTTTTGTTGTATTATTGATTTTTTTCTTTCTCATTTTTTTCTTTTTTGATCTGATTTTTCTTATGCAGCATGATAAATGCAGAAATATGTTTAGAAGAATTGTACATGTTTAACCTATATTGGATTACTGGCTGTCTAGGGAAGGGGGTGGGAAGGAGGAAGGAAAAAAATTGGAACATAAGGTTTTTACAAGGGTGAATGTTGAAAAGTATCTTTGCATGCATTTTGAAAATAAAAAACTATTACTAAAAATAAAAAATGTAAAAAATAAACAATCTTACACATGTAAAAATAAAAAGATTTATTTATGCTAGCCAAATGTCCCATTACCACCAATATATATGAAGCAATTTTAATATAGTGCAGGATCAGGTACTTTAAAAATATAAATATTCACATCTTATTTTAAGAAACCTTATTTTAAAAAGTCTAAATTCAGGAAATAGACAAATTAGATCATTATTTATAAGTTTCCCTCAATTTTACAAATGGAGTATTTTTAAATGAATGAGTTAGAGTACAGAATATATTATCCCTTGGTAATAATGACATCAAGGGTGGTTTCAATTCCCAGGAAAGGGATGTAAAAGACTAGGCTATAAAATCATAGAACATCAGAGTGAGAAGGCTCTGAGAGGCCAACTAGTACAACTCATTACATAAAGAATAATAGATGAAGAACTGGCTTCAGTGTATGATATAAAGTAGCTGAATGAGTCTAAGCATCAAATCACTTAATCTATCAGCATCCCCAGGCAACTCTTAAAATTATAAATTATAGAAAAGGTGTCAGGTTGCACTGATTGAGAAAGTTGTTTATAGAGAGTAGAAACAGTTTCAAGAATTCCCCAAGAATTTTAGAACTAGAACAGTTAAATGATTTAGATAATTTAGGCAAACTATGAAAATCTAAATAAATAACTTAATTTGGATCACACAGCTGACAATTATATAACACTTTAAAATTCACAAAGTGTTTTATTTTATTTTAGCCTCACCTCCATTCTATGAAGTTTTTATTAATATTTTACAGATGAAGTAATTGAGGATCAGACAAGTTAAGTGACTTGGCCATGGTAGTAGTGTCAGATGATTAGAGCTGTTCAAAACTGGAATAGAGTGGTGTAAGAGATGATGATTTCCCTATCATTGGAAGTTTTCAAGCAGAGGCTGGATGACCTCTTTAAAATATATTAGCAAGAAGATTCCTTTTAGATATGGGTTGGGAGGTTCCTTTCAATTCAAATTCTATGATATAACAACTTTTAGGATAGCATCATCAGAACACTGATAGACCACTGACCTATTTGACCACTTTATTACCATATAGTTGACCTTTTCTACTCTACTTGGCAAAAAGTTAGTTAATTATTTTTTGAAAACTGTTTGCCCCAATTTCCTCACCGGCAAAATGAGCTGAAAAAGGAAATGACAAACAACTTCAAAATCTTTGCCAAGGAAACCACAAATGAGGTCACAAGGAGTTAGACATGACTGAAACAACTGAACAATAACTTTGAAACCTAACCCTATTCTCCCCACCACCTTCATATAAACTTAATAACTTCATGTAAACATTCTAAGATAAAAACTCACCACTTCATATAATCTTATCACTTACATATAAACACAGGATATATGTATGTATTATAAATATACCTAATTCAGCTTCAACATAATTAATGCTGTTCCCATATAGTGTTGATATTATCTCTTGAGTATCTGTTTTTTTAAAAAAGAGAGAAAAAATATATTATTCTAGGATAGCACTTTTCTAATGCATATGTTAAGGTGTATGAAATATATTCATCAAAATAAAAGTTCATATATTTACCATATTTATATCATGTTTTCATTTAATAATTATTTCATTTCATCCCTTTACTAGAAATACTTAAGTTATCTAGAATTTAAATTATTAAGACATACTCAAGACATGAAAAATAAATTATAAAACTCTCTTATAAAATGATGATACTACCTAAATTAATTGGTAGACTAATATTATAATAACCAAACCAGCAAGGTGTCATTTTATAGAAAAAGACAAAATAACAAAATGTATTTGAATGAATAAAGTGACTAGAATTTAAAGGGAAATAATATTTAAAAGTAGAAATAAAGTGGAAATAAAACTCCTATTCTTCAAACCCATATAAACAAACAACAATCAAGTCTTTTAGTTTAACTTTAAAAGTAAAAAATTAGACCAATGATAAAGAATAGATGAATAAAATATCAGAAACAAATCCAATAGTTTAGTGCTCAATAAATGCAAAAACATAAATTGTTTTAGAAAGGATTCCCAGTGAACAAGAAAAAAGTAAAAAAAATAATAATCAGGGAAAAACCTGTAAAAACTAGAAAACTAGAAAATAATTTTGCCAAAGGAAAAAAAAAATGTTTCATTTAGCATCTTATACCACATATCACAATTAAATCCAAACAGAGAGTATATCTAAATATGAATCATTTTTTAAAATAGATAAAATAGAGGAATTATTCAAATCTTTGCCTAAAAAGAGAATTCTTAGCCAAACCATAGAAAGGAGTGGTCACAGAAGATAAAAAAGACTATTTCAGCCACATGAAATTAAAATATTTTGCGGGGACAAAATCATTACAGTGAGGATAAAAAGAGGCAATTGTCAAAAGGGCAAGACATAATTTGGATCAAGAATCCTGATAAGGGTCTGGCATGCAATATAAAGAAGGAATTCACATGCACAATATGTATACATGTAGATACATATGTGTGTGTATATGTGCGTGCGTGTGTGTGTGTGTGTGTGTGTGTGTGTGTGTGTGTGTGTATAATGAAATACCTGTGAATATTGCCATTTCCATCCAGAAAGAGTACTATGGAGAGTGAATGTGAATTGAAGCACAATATTTTCACTTATTGTTTGTTCGTTTTTTTCTTTTTGTGTTTTTTTCCCTTTTGGTCTGATTTTCCTTGCACAACATAAAAAATATGGAAATATTCTTAAAAGATTGTACATTATATTAGATTTTTTGCTGTCTTGGGAAGAGGAAAAGGGAAGGGAAAGAGGGAAAAAAAATTGAAATACAAAAATCTTACAAAAATGAATGTTGAAAAATATTTTTGCCTGTATTTGAAAAAATAAAATACTATTGAAAAAAATTGCGGCTGTTTACAACTATATGAAAGATTTTCCCCAATCATTCATAATAAGAAAATTCATAATAAGAAAAATGCAAATTAAAATTATTTTAAAAAATAAATACGAGTCAATGTGACATAGGCTGCAGGATGATAGGCATACTAATACATTGTAGGAGGGATTTATATATAGCTCTGACCATACTGGAATTACATGAGAGGAGGTAAAAAGCAACTAAAATGTATATACTCTTCAATTTAAAGATTCTACTATCAGGCATATCTCTCATAGAGGTCAAAGGCAGAAAGGAGGTTGTCATTTACATTTCAAAATATTCATAACATACTATACTATCAAATAACTGGAAGTTCCCATTAATTAGGGAACAACTAAATGAATTCTAATATATAAATGGAACTACATCCAGCAAAAGAACTCTAGGAGATGACTATGAATACATAGAATTCCCAGTCCCTCTAATTTTGTCCACCTGCCTTTTGGATTTCCTTCACAGGCTAATTATACACTATTTCAAAGTTCGATTCTTTTTGTACAGCAAAACAATTGTTTGGACATGTATACATATATTGTATTTAATTTATACTTTAACATATTTAATATGTATTGGTCAACCTGCCATAGGGGGGGGAAGGAGGGGAAAAATTAGAACAAAAGGTTTGGCAATTATCAATGTTGTAAAATTGCCCATGCATATATCTGGTAAATAAAAACTATTTTAAAAAATTTCATCATTAAACTGTTAAAGAATAATAATAAAAAAAGAAATAAGACTTACCTTTTATTTTTACACTGAAAGTTTTAGTGACATTAAATGATCTTCCATTTTTATAAAGGAAAAATATACAGGTATAATTTCCAGTATCATTCATCACAGCATTCTTCAGAATATATGTTTTGTGATTTCCTGGAACTGGAGAACAGTCCTGTATGTTTATAAAACAAAGAAGTTTAACTTCTCTACATAAGCAAGAGCAGTCTTACTGAGCTCCATATGTAATCTTGGGCAGATAGGAGACATAGTAGATGAAACACTGTTCTTGGAATCAAGAAGATTTATCTACATAAGTAATAAGATAAATCCAGGCTCTGACACTTACTAGCTGTGTGACCCTGGAAAAATCAGTTTAGCCTGTTTGCCTCGATTTCCTCATTTATAAAATGAACTGGAGAAGGAAATGTCAAAAAAACACCAAAGAGGATCAAAAGGAGTCAGATATAACTGAAAAACGATAACATAATATATGATAATATGATGACAGATGTTAAAACTAAACCAAAAGGAAAAAGTAGCAAATGATGAATTAAAAGTTCTGGCAGTCTATGATTATTTCTAGGGACATAAGATCATCATATCTCTGAAATAATAATAATTAGTATTATCATTAATATTCAGAAATAGTAATTTCTTCATAAGTCAGTAATTTTAAGTATTTTGTTTTGCTTAATGGTATCATTCATCATACTCTTTGGAGATTTTGCAAATATATTCTTTGCCATGCCCAGTGTAAATTAAGCATATCATTTTAGTTAACCATGAACCAAAACTGAATCACCAAAAAAAAGGAAAACAAAATGGTGCTTCTACTATCAGAAAAATTTTACAAGAAACCACTAGAGGTAGCTAGGTGGTGTGGTAGAAGAGCCGAGTTCAAATCCAACCTCAGATATTTATTAATTGTATGATCCTGAGTGAGTTTTAATATGTGTGCCTCAGTTTCCTCATGATAAAAAGAGATAATAATAGCACTTGATTCATTTGTAAAGTTCTTAGCATATAGCTGATGTTTAGTAAATGAACAATAGCACTCTAAGATCAGGGGACATTAGGATTATTGCTATATTTCTCCTAGAAGCTGTACCTTATCATTATAATCATAATGTGATACCTGCTCTCAGTCTCATAGCTACTAAGTAGTCACAATTGCTCTCCCCACTAATCCATAAAGCCTTTCAATTAATAAATTGATCAAGTTCACAAAGCTAGATGAAATGGTAGAAGAAAAAACAAGTAAACATATTAAAAAAGGATTAACATCATCACTGCTTATTTTGATAAGTGCTTTATAGTTTTTAGTTGCAACTCAGGTTAAATGTTTTTTAATAAATTAGCTAAAAATACCTAAAACATTCAAAAGCAAAGTAAATTAAAAATTTATACATGACACAAAAATGCTTAACTAGAACTTAAAACTATAAAAGTAATTTTTTAAAAATCAAGTAGAAATCAGTAAAATCAGTAAAAAAAACAATAGAAAATAATTAAAGTGATACAAAAATCCTTAGTATATTAAACAAGCAGATCATTAATTTAGTTATTAAAGGTTTCATCAAATGAAACCAGAAAAACTGACTTCAGCCAAAATTCCACAGTTTCTCAAGGAAAGGATGACATTAAAGATAATGTAAATTTTTCATGCCTTTCTTCCCTTGGCCTGCCAAAGACTAACATGGGCATCTGGAACTATCAAGTGATGATGCCCTAAGAAGAAAATTGTCACAGATAATTGCATCCATCTATATAAAATAATGTCTCCATAACAAATTCTGCTTACCTCAAATTAATCTATCTTGAGTCATAGATAGAAGTTTTTTCTCCTTCTCCAATATGAGTCCCAGTGAAGAACAGTTGTGGTAGAACAGGATTCATATCCACAACAAAAGCTTTATTTACTACTGTACTATTTATTATGTTTGCACTTATTTGCAGTGCAAACATTTCTCCAACTAACTAACTCACTGCCAGGGAACCAATCTACCTATAACAAAAAAAAAAAAAAAAAAAAAAGGACCAATGGTAGTAAAACCTAACTTTCTGGAATGGATCTGAGAACCTAGGATCCTGGAACTTACAATTTTGTTGCTCCTGTGTATAGCAAAGTGGGTTTTGATCTAATAAATTAAAAGTTCCCTTTCATTTAATTTAATTTTAATTTTTGATCAAATCTAGTTAAAAGTGGCATCTAACATCAATTCATTGCAAGAAGATTACTTACCTTGTGATGCATCCTTAATGGACATTAGGCAAAACCAAAACTTTCTGGCAAATTTAATTTCAATATTTAAATTGTCTTAGACCTTAATATTGAGATCAATCCTTCTCACAACTATATAAAGATTCAAAGATAGATTCAAATTAAAGATTTTGTTCCATCTTTTAAAAAGTCCCAATGGAGATTGAGAATTTCACGTGAAAAAAAGGAACAAAAAGGACTTGAACTAATAATAACCCTATAATTATTAATGAACAAGACAGAAGCACCACATTACAAAGAGACTAGCCTTTCTTGAACTCCAGCCCTTAATAGAATTTTTCATTAATTATTACCTTAAATAAAGATATATTATACGCTTCTTTCTGGTAGTAATCATGGGTACAGTTTATGCTTAAGGATTTTGCAACTTCTACTTCTTTAGTAATTAAATAATCTGGATGAAAACAATCATGCTCACTTCTTTTAGTGACAATTATATTCCATTTATTTTCTTGATTTCTGTATAAGGAGAAAAATGGCATTTTAAAGCATTTCAATACAGTGAAGCCTTGCATATGATTTAAAAAAAAATCACCACACCTATGAAATACCATCTTCCCCCCACTCCAAGAAAACAAGGAAATGGAAAAAAAAAATTCCATAGAATTATACCAGGCTCATTCTTCCTGCTTTGCAATAAAATTCAGCAGTCACAATTTTACCAATCTGTAATAGAGTAATTGGAGATAAAAAATAATAACAGAATTTTAGAAATGGGAAGGATTGTAAAGATCAGATAATTTAACTACCTTATTTTATAGATGAGGAAAATAAGATCCAGAAGCATGAAATTGCTCATAGAATGAAGAAATGGTAGACTTGGGATGTGAACCTGGGGATCTTTATGTCATATTACATAGTCCCTCTACCACAGAAGTTATAAGCTTTAAGGAAAACATCTTTTCCTTATAGTGCAAATGCATAAACTATTGAAGGTGATAGCAACTTCAAAGGACCAGTTAGGCTTATCTAATTTATGCTATGAGACATGCCCACTCATGGGGCTAGGACACAAATTTACCAGATTTGTGGATGACATAAAGCTGGAAGGATTAGAAAATACAACTGATAACAGAACTGGGATTCTAAGACATTCTAAGCAAACTGAAACTGTAAAATTTACTAACAATAAAAAGACAATTCTTTCTCTAAGGATATATGGATGTGTGTGTGTGTATGTGTGTGTGTGTGTGTGTGTGTGTGTGTGTGTGTGTGTGTGTGTGTGTGTGTGTTCAAGATGGGAAGATAAGAGCATGCATCATTCAAGTAGAAAAGACTTGGGGAATTTTGTAAGCTAGAAATACACAATATTGTACAAAAATTTTAAAAAGTTTAATAAGGCTACATTTGTAGAAGTATGATATTTTAAATAAGAGAAGTGACAATTGCACTGCATCCTACCTTTATAGAACTAGAATTAAATAATTGTTTCCAATCCAATACTAAATTTTAGAAAGGACATTAAGGTGAAAATTTTTTCATAAGATGATGAGAATGGTAAGAAGACTCCAAATTATGATATAAAGAATTGGCTAAAACAGTAGTTCTCTTAATTTTTATTTTTGCCTCCAAACCCCTTTTACATTCTTTAAAATTATTCAGGACATCCAAAGATCTTTTGTTTATGTGAATTCTAGTTAGTGATATTTACATATTACTATTATACCATATTATTATGAAAATAGTTTTTACCTTGCTTTCCCTCAGGGGTTCCTACATCACACTTTGAGAGGTGTTGAATTAAAGGAATAAGCCTAGAGGAGTAAAGACTTTGGGTAGGAGGTGATAGGAAGAAGGAAAGAAAATGAATATGGTAATTATCTACAAATTTCTGAAAAGTTATTAGGTAGAAGATGGATTAGAATTGTTCCATTTGGTCCCCAAGGGAAGAACCTGAAGCAACTTTGTGCATGTGTGTATAAGAAAAGTCTTCCTGACTCTAGGCATGGCACTTACTGTGCCACTAAAGTGTCTCATATACATTATACTTAAGAACATTTTGGCTTCATGCAAGAAACAACTTCCTAACAATGAATACTATCCATAATTGGAAAGGACTCTTTCAGAAATCATCCCATCGCTAGGACAATGCCAAGAATTTTGGTGGCAAGAATTTTCTGGGTCTTGGGTTGTGGTGATTGTTGCACCTTTTGGAGTAGGCCAGGTTAAGATTTCAGAGAGACTGCTTTCCCAGGAAGGTGGTTGAGAGTACTCAGTGAGAGTGTCTTAAGGCTCTTGGGTTCAGATCCTGAACTGCCTTCCTCAGGATTTGAGGGAAAATAGTGGTCATGGAGGCGATAGGAGTAGTGGTTTGACTTGCCTAGCATATACTGTCTTCTTTTTCTCCCTAAAGGAACCCTGTTGCTTCAGTTAGGCTAGCTTATCTATTCTGGATATGTTAGTTGATGAGGATGGCTGGTGACAATTGATAAGAATTTTGTTTTTTCTCTTTTTTTAAAAAATTATTTTATTTTTAATTTATGGAATAAAACAAATATTTTTACAAATAGTATAGTAAAAAAGATGATTGTACATAAAACAAAAAAAAATCTACTATGTATAACTTGTTATTCCTTTTAAATATACAACAAAGTTATCACGTACATTTTTTTCTTTTTTTTTTTTCCCCTTCCCCTCCCTCTACTTTTACCTTGGAGATGGCCACCATTAGACAAAAATTTTATATTTAATATATATACATATAAAATTATTCTAAATATACTTCTATTTATAAATCCTTTTTTTTGGAATGTAAACAACATCTTTCTGTATATGTCCTTTATAGTTAATTTGAGTATTTATAATAGTCAAAATAACCTATTTGCTCAAAGTTATTTTTAAAAAAATATTGCTGTTACTGTATATAATGTTCTTTTTTATATAAAAGTTTTTTTTTTTATTTTTCAAAATATGTGCAAAGAGTTTTCAACATTCACCTTTCCAAATCTTGTGTTCCAAGTTTTTCTCATTTTCCCCAACTGTCCCCTCCCCTAGACAGCAAATAATCCAATATAAGTTAAACATGTGCAATTCTTCTAAACATATTTCCACATTTATCAAGCTACACAAGAAGAATCAGTTGATTTTTGATGGTGGTAATGAATCAGCTAGGTCCCCTCTCCATAATGATTTCTCCCCTTAATTATAGTTATGTGGGTTATGCTTAAGTACTGAAGTGGCATCCCAGTATCTAAACCCATCCCTGACTAACTCTGGAAGCTTAGATAACTTAAAGTACCAATGGAACCCCTAGGGCACGAAAGGAAAACTGCTATACTACCATAGCCCTCAAGACAACTCACCTGCCCTCAAGGACAACACAAGACATCCTCTTGGCCCTATGCAAAAGCCTATCTCTCATGCACCCTTTGTGCACAACGGATAAGTACAAACTCAACATCCCAAGCTCAATCCCCCTGCAGGCACACCCTGTTGACCTCATGACAGAGAAATTGCAGCAAACTCCTTCTTCTCTTAGGCCCCTACAAGTTGTTTTTCAATCAACCTTCTCCTTTGTTAACTCCCTAGAACATTTTGGGCAGCATAAGGCCTAAGGACATCCTAGTAATCCCCAGATAAGGTACTAATGGATGGCATTTTGCTTCAGTACAACTATTGTTTAGGATGATTAGGATTGCTCCTTATAAGCTAGACTCTCTCTCCATTCAGGCCTGCCAGGATTTGGGACCCTTTTCCCCTTTGCATCTGAGGGAGTTTCAATATATCTCCACATCAAATTCCTATTGGTCTTATCTCAATCTGTTTCAACATAACAATAGGCCTAATAGTCTGCGGGGCATAGCTATGCCCAATAATCTTCACCTTAAGGTCATAGTCACTTTAGACAACCCAACTCATCCAACTATGAATCAGCAAACTCAGTATACTGATTTAGTGCCAAGAGGTAGTATTTGCTGCATGACCACATTTTAACCAATCCTGTTAGGTCTGTGATATATAGATAATGCTAATGAAACTTAAAGAAAAAAAAAAAAGAATGTACTACTGTGGATAGCCTGGCTTGTTGGTGCATTGTAAACTGCCTGGGCAGCAAAATTCTGCAGAAATTTCACTCTATAAAAATTAGTATATAGTTTTTCTGACTCATACTTGTATAGGACCTCAAGTTAACTCTGCGATGTGGTCTTTAAATCTTTTTTTCATACCTCCTCATATCAATTTTTTGAAACCAGCTTTTTTATCTTCCCAGGAAAAATAATTCCTTTCTATATTTTGCCCATCCTTGCCAACATTTTGCTCATTCCCTTCCATGCACATTAACAAAATAAACCTTAAAAAATTCATTTGAAGAATCTTCAACAGAATTTTCAGCATCTTATATTTAAAATATGCAAGTGGAATATGTCATTGTCATTGGATCAAATAGTCTCAGAGTTAAAAGAGACTTCAGACTTTGATTACAACTAATCAAATCTCCATGTAATACACCAATTCCTTCCATTACATCTCCTACACTTAGTTATCAGCCTCTTCTAATGATGAGATGATTTCTGAGACAACCCTTTCCAATTATAGAAAGTATTCTTTCATTAGAATGATGTTAGGAAGTTATTTCTCATTGAGAGTAAATTTCTGTATCAAATGACTTCTTGGAGAGTGTAAAGGAGGATGATTTAAATCATATAAACCCATCTAAGAGTTTATTTCAGTTGTTCTTAGTATTCTGAATATTCTAAATACTCAGAACCATTATTTAAACTCAAAAGGGATTTTTTTTTTTTTTTTGCTCCAGTGTCCTGATGTCACTGATGAGTTTATCCTCATCGAGCCATACTCTTTTCCTTATTCTGGGGCAAGTGGACCTTTCTGTGAAAGTCAGATCCGACCGGGGGAAGTATCATCTGAATGTCTCCTCACTATCCTACGTGGCTATTAAGAAAGCAAGACAACTGAACTTTACTGGCAACTACACAGCCTTAAAGGGCTAGACAGAAAACAGGAGGAAAAAGAAGACATCATAAAGCTAAATGGGTCAATCACAGGCAGAAACAACAAAATAATAATATAATACAGGGAAAGTTTTAACTGCCACACACACACAAAAAGTCTGAATTTAACTTAAAAGACAAAAAAAAAAAAAAAAAAAAAAGGACCAATTAAGTCTTTTTAATTAAGAAGAGACATGTTCAAAGTTGTACTTAAGGATTAATAGCTATCTTTTATATAGCACTTTAAAGTTTTCAAAGTACATTTACATATATAATCTCATTTCATTTTCCAACAACCCTATGAGGTAAGTATCATTATTCCTATTTTGCAACTGAAGAAAGTAAGATTAAGTGACTTCCCTAAAATGACACAGCTCATTCTGAAGAAGAATTTGAACTCAGGTGTTCCTGATTCCAAGTCTTATCAATTATATCACCTTGTTTGTTCTCTCTTTAGCTTTTTTCATGTCACCTCCCTAGTACAGGTTATGATTACCTAAATTTTATGAAATAATTAGTTTCATTGCCTTCAGCCTCTCCCCATTCTAATCCTTCCTACACAGAAATATAAAATTAACATTTCTAATAAACAGGTCCAAAATGTATTATTATGTCACCTAACAAACTTTTTTGTTCTGTTCATTGCCTAGAGAATAAAGTCTGAATACTTTAGCCTGATACTCAAAGCTCAATAATATCTAATTCTAAAATATCTTTTAACTTTATCTCCAATAATTCTTCCTCCTATATTATCCTAGAACTATTCATGTATCTCATGCTTTCCTATCTCTTCACTTTGACTCATTCTATTCTTTCCTTATGAGCAGATAGGTGTCTCAAAGGATAAAGTACCAGGTATGAAGTCAGGAAGAGTTCAAATCTGGCCTCTGAAACTTATTATTATGTGTGTGACATTCAGCAAATCATTTAATCCTGTTTGCCTCAGTTTCCTCACCCATAAAATGAGCTAACAAAGGAAATGGAAAACTGTGATATTGTTTCTCTAAATTGTAATCATTCTCTGGGAGCAGATTCTTAAATGTAATGTTCTGTGCTTTATAATGTAATAGTTCTCTGTGAGCAGGTTTCTTGGGGAGCTTCTGGAGGCAGCCTTAGTTTCAGTTCAGTTCCAATAATCACCAAATGCATCCAGGAGTTAAAAGTCCAGATCCTTTATTGTGTCCTTCAAAATCCTGAATCTTTTCTGGGCCTGGTTAGCTTTCTTAGAGGTCTATCTCTCTCTTTAGTTCCTGAGAGCTCTTGTCCAAATGTCTCCAGCCAGCACGAAGGTTGAAGTGGTAATGAATCTTCACTCTGAATCTCCTGAGAAGTTTTCCCAAAGTCCTCCCTGGCTCTGAGAGCTTCTTGCTTATATGGTGCACACTAAGTATATACCAATCATTATATCATGAAGAAACCATTATTTGTTGTAGGATTAAATCAATGCTAAACTCGATTTAACGATTGTCTCCTCAATTCTACTCAGTACCTTGTTTCAAATTCTGGCCCATAATATCTCCTTGTAGGGTCATATCAATCATACTGAATTAGATAATTATTGTCTCTAATTCATTCCAGTGACTTAGCAAGAATCCTAACAGAAAACTATTCTAGTATCTTTGCCAAGAAGACCCCAAGTAGGTCACAAAGAATTGGATACAACTGAAATGCCTGAGCAACGATTTGATCCCTTCCTTATACCTGGTTCATCATTCTCTCTTTGTTCAAGTCTCAATTACAAAGCTACTACTTCACTAAGTGTTCCTGAGTTCCCTAACCATGATTTCTTCCTCATCTATACTGATGTCCCTTTTTAAATACCTATATATCTTTCTACATATTTACATACACATACACACAAACTATATATTTCTGAGTGTGTGTGTGTGTCTGGGTATTCTACAGACTTGTATTCTATTTGTATATTGTTATTCTTATTTATACTTACTAAAATTCTCCCTCAAGGCCTCTTCTTGGCCTAAAGGTGATCCTGGATTTTCAAAGGCTAGGCCCATAAAGTACAAACCTGACAGTTCCAACAAAGCTGGAAAGTCTTTGAGTATCATTCTCTGAAATCAAGCTTAAAGAGCATCATTATCAAAGTGATAATGTAACAGAAAAACTCCACATAGAGAAGCTCTCATCTGTGGTTGCAAAAGCAATCCCACTAGTGAAAGTCTATCCTTTATGTATTAAAATGAGTATATACCTGCTTGATTGCCTGTATTAGACTATAAGCTCCCTGAGAGCAGGAATCTTATTTTGTTTATTTCTGTATCTCTCTACCAGCTAGCAAAGTATACTGTATATAAATAAGAAATGATAAAAATGAACCAAAGTCAAGAGGAAGCTGGAAGTTGGGAGTTTGAAGAAAAATGATGAGTTAAGTGTTGGGTCTTTTGAATTTTAGGTAAAAACTAGTCTCTCAGATAGAGATGTGTAGAATGCAATTGGAAATGGTAAAATAAAGGTCAACATGGAAGCAAAACTTGAAGTTAAAAAATTTAGCAATCGTGGGAAAAAAGAGAGATGAGAGTGGAGGACAGAGGTTCCTTTTAAGAGATGCCTACATTGGGAAGGAGCAAAATACACTGGGGAACAAACAAAACAGAACAAAACAAAACAAAAACCTTTGGACTAGGAATCAGGAAACCTATGCCTCTGCTAATGTATTAGATGACTTGGATAAGTCAAGACCTCTTTGAGCTTCGGGTTCATTATCTGGGGAAAGATGAAATTGGATTAAGTAACTAGGTAGCATAGTGAATAGAGCACCAGGCCTAGAGTCAGGAAGACATCAGTACAAATTTGGCCTCAAACATCTACTAGCTGTGTGATCATAGGAAAGTCACTTAATTGGTTTACCTCCGTTTCCTTATCTGGAAAATGAGTTGGAGAAGAAAATGCCAAATCATTCTAGTATCTTTGCCACGAAAACTCCAAATGGGATCACAAAGAGTTGGAAACAACTAGAAAACAACTAACCAAAAAAAAAAAAAAAAAAAAAAAGATTCAGTAAGTAGTGAATCAATCATGATAGCAACTTTCAAGTTGGTGAATTGTCATGTGGAGGAGGGATTAACCTTATTTTGTTTAGCTTCAGAGAGCAGACCTAGAAGCAATGGCCTAGATGTTAAAAGAAAAAAAAAAAAAAAAAAAGAGAGAGAGAGAAAAAAAAATTAAAGCAAAAATGGAAAAATCCTTGCCCTCAAGGAGCTTATTTTCCAAAGGGAGTCAAGAGGATCTGGATTTAACTCTTGCTTTCGACACTTACTAAATAATAAATAACCCTGTGTAGTCATTATTCAATTACTCTGTGCCTCGGTTTCTTCCTCTGTAAATGTGATGGTTTTGTGTATGTGTACACACACACACATACAAATTTATTTCGCATATGTATATATTTATGTAATATAATTCTTCCTCACTTCCACCTTTTAGAATCCCTATAATCATTCAAAACTCAGTTTAAGTAGCAACATATGAAATCCCTTCCCTATAATCCAGTCAAACACAGTTTAATGATAACTGAAGGAACCTGACCTAGTTTCAGTTCCTAGGCCAGTGAAGTATCTGGGGCTAACAAGACATTGTCTCCAGACTCTGTTTTAAAACTCTTCCCTTCCAAAATTCCCAAGGTTACTTTATAGACTTTTGCTTATTATGCAAAGCAATTTATCTGGAGAACTGAGAGATACTTAAAGTCTTCAACCCTAGTCACACTCAATACTAAGTATATATACTTAGTATGCTATCGCATGTATATACAAACACACACACACAGAGCCACCTCTGTATGTATGTGTATTTGTATTTATTTTGCACACATATACAAATCCATTTACATATATAGGTGTTTATTTTGCATGAATACACACACATATTTGGATACACACATGCACCCACACAATAGTGTGGGTGCATGTGTGTATCCAAATAAATGAGATCATAGGGATGAGTTTCCTGTGGTGGTACTTGAGTTGAGTTTTGAAAAATATTAGGCATTCTAAAAGAAAGAGGTGAGCACAATTCTGGCAGTTGTTGGCAAGGATGATGGAAATATGGTACTGTTTTGAGAAACAGCAATATGACCAGTTTATATAGATCCTAAGATGTGTACTAGAGAGAAATATATAGTGGTAAGGAAATGATATTCATACGTAAGGTAATGAAATGATAAAAATATTCCAGAGCCAGACCCCAAAAAGCTTTATATAATAAGAAGAGGTTCATTCTATCCTAGAGGTAACTGAGGATCTATGTAGTTTACTGGGCAGATAAGTAACATGGTTAAACTTGGGCTCTGAAAATACATTTTTGCAATTGTATGGAAAATGACTTGGACAAGAGACAGACTTGAGACTAAGAAACCAGTTAGGCTGTCCATATAAGTGGTCCATATACGATCTGTTAAGTGCTTCACCAAAGGTGCTGACTAAGGTAGAAATTGGAAGACAGATGAAAGAGATACTGTGTATGGGTAAGTTTTCACACTGATTAGCTGTGTAGGATTTGGGACCTATCCCTATTTAACATAATATTTCTGTCAAAGTTGTCACCTCCAACTGTGTTTTAACTACCTACTAGCCATCAACTTCATTTATTGCATAAGAGATCATAACCATTTTATCTTTTGATTTAAAGCTTTCATTTGTAATTGCACACTTATATTATCTTGTCCTATTGCCCAGCCCATAGTTCCTCTCATGCTTTATTTACACCTCTTCAAACACACACCCAGACAGCACCCAGTTTCTGGAAAACACTTTCTGCCACTACATTCTTCACCTTTTCTTCATTATCTATTAAAATCCTACCATAACTTTGAAATCTTCCTTCAGTAGATCAAAAAAAGGAGTGAATATTCTTGGCTGCATCAATCTAGAATGAAATTTTCTAGGGCTCCCTCTTTCCCCATTACTATATAGTTTGCACTTTCTCTTTTGTTTTCACATAGTCAATTTATTAAGTTAAAGCTTGCAATTACTCAATCAAGCCTTGAGGTGGAGAAATAGGTGTGGTTTCCCTTCTCTTTAGCTTGACTCCTTTATTAACTCTTCCTCTCTTCACCACACCCTTCCCCACCCCCAGCACGAAGGGTATGGAAACAGAGAGGAAATTACTAATAGAGAAATGAGTCCAAAAAGTTTTTCCAGAGTTGTTCTTCTCCCACTCAGAAGTACTGTAGTAATACTTTGATGAAATAGTATAGTAAGAAGGCCTACAAAAATATTCAAAACATAAACATAACATAGAAGCCCGTATTGCATGCACTACTTGTAATAGCCAGAAAGAAAATATGTAATGATAAAAAAAAAAACTCTATAGGAATATGATGAAATATTATTGAATCTGAATAAATTATTAGAGTCTGTATTACACTGTGGATAGCAAGCCAGCTTTGGAGTGAATTAGACAGGTTCAAATCCTGTTAGATACTAACTATATGACTATGTACAAGTCACATTTGGTCCAATTTAGATTTCTTGTAATTATGATGAGGGAGATCTCATTTTTTCTTATAATAAGGGAGAAAATAAAGAGAAAGAAAGAGAGAGAGAGAGAGAGAGAGAGAGAGAAGAGAGAGAGAGAGAGAGAGAGAGAGAGAGAGAGAGAGAGAGAGAGAGAGAGAGAGAGAGAGAGAACAGAGACAGAATGAAGGAGGGAAGAAGAAAGGAAGGAAGGAAGTGATGTAATAGGACTCTGTCCCCTGATCTTTGGGGAGGATAGGCCACCTAGCCTGGGGAAATTTCTAAAAATGATCCCCACCTGAATTTCCCAGCTCTGGGAAAACTACCTAGTTCCCAAGGGAAATTCCCATCTCCAATTAATCTGGGAATCATTTTGGTCTGGGAAACAATCACCACCCTTACTGATTAGCTCCTAATTGCTCCCTAGCCCCAAACCATAGAAGGCTACATAAAAAAACAAGACTCTATACCCCAAACTTTGCTATCTTCCTATTCAGGAAGTGGCCCACTGAAAAAGAGTTTCTCAGTGAATATAAATACATTTTTGCCAAAAGCTTCGCTTACAGACTGGGACTGCAAAACCTGAGACAATGGCCTAGGGACCCCCATCATTCTTAGGGTATGTCTCACCCCTCAACATTTGGTGGCCTGTTACAGGGATCCCAGAGATTGTATATCCATCTGGCCGAGGTAAACCTCCTTTTTCTCTCTTGTCTCTGTTCAATACCAAAAGACAACTCAAACACCTGGGAAGGTTTGGGGCTATAGGAAGCTCCTATAGCAGCAGTTAAAATTGGGCCTGTTCTCCATTTCTTGCTTTAACTCTGCAGTCTTCCTCCTCTGTTGCTGTTCTATTCATATTAAAGACTCTAAAAGCTATTTCTAACACTGAGAACAGTGAGTCTGGGAAGTTTGGGGGTCCAAATTTAGCTTCTGCAGCTTCCTCCATATATCTGGGGCAGATTGTTTTAATATTTACATCTCCCCAGGAAAGATCCTTAATCTGGGAGAGATTTGCTTTGAAAAAGGCACCTATACTCTGAGAATATGCTGCTTCTCTCAGTGGGTAGAAGTTAGAAGGGGTGGCTGAATCGGAATCCTGAGGAAGAGAAAAAGAGGTCCCTCTCCTTGAATCAGAGGGAATGAGGAGTAGGGTAGGGAAAACTCAGAATCTGGTTCAGGAAGTGAGGGGGACAGAGTAAAAAAAAATATTGTCAGATATAAGATCCTGTCTTTGATAAGGAGGTGGTTCTTAAAGGGATTCACAGGCTTCCTGATAAGGACTGCATGAGGGTACAGAAGAGAGATCCTGTTTCCTTAGAGGAGTAGAAAGGAGATGATCATCCAAAAGATCAGTATCTATTTTCAATTCCCCTCCAGTAAATTTTATTAGCAGCATCCTGCAGTGCTGTCTTAATTTAGGGTCTTGAAGGCTTGGAAAGAGAACTTGCCTTGCCTTTGTCAAAACAAATCAAGCTGCTGGATAGTGTGATAGTTAATTGAGCCATTAATGGGTTATTTTTCCTGGTTCCCCAAAATGTATTGAATCCAGACAGTGTTGCAGAAGAAAATGAGTTTCTTAGTTTTAAGATCTTTTAAGCAAAATTTGTCTCTGTTTTGTAAGAGCCTAAGAGAGAATCCTTACAAATAAAGACAGAGGTGAATTGTTCCATTTTGCCACAAATCTTAGATTTTCCAGATTCTATAGAGCTCTGACCTTTGCAGTGTGAACTCTACCCGGCTCACCTCCTCTGAGGTCTTCAAAGGTCTCTGGCCACAATCTTTTGAATCTATAGTTTAATAACTGGTAGCGCACTCAAGAACAGCCACGTGTAATCTTAAAAGCCTTTATTATACCTACTCACATAATGCCCTGACTGATGCCCTGACTTGTTGGTTCCCGAGTGAACACCTGGTCAGAAGACCCACATGTTCACTACCAAACTCCTTACCTCTTTTGGCTACCCATCTTGGCTTGGCCACCCAGGCTAGGGAGCCAGGGTAAAGAGCACCAGGTTAAAGAGAGCGACTGCTGCTTGCAGTGGGCTTATATAGGGCCTGTGAGGTCACACACACAGTCAATCAGCGAGAGAGTCACCCATTATGAAGCTATCTCAATGTGGACAAGATCCCACCTACAAGGCAGTCCTAATATCCACAGAAATTACTTCCTGGGGGGACTCAAATCTCCCAGTGCACTGTGTCCACCCATTTAAAGGGCCCTTACAATTCCCTTCTCTTGTTTTGCGGGAACCGCATATCTCATCAAGCTAAACTTTTAGCACCAGCTATAGTTCACTTGATCCATGAGATGACAGTGTTATGCCCAAGGAGGTACAAAGCAGTAAACAGAAGTATCTCTGAGAGCAGTAATACTTTGATGAAATAGTATAGTAATAAGACCTACAAAATAGTCACCTGAGAGAGGTGACAGAAGTCCCTTAGTTAAAGGTACTTCTGCTAAAAGATGCAGGAATTACAAGTCCAGGCATCCCCAGTCAAGGAAGTTTCAAGGTCCTGACAACCTTCCCCTTGACTGGGGCTCCAATCAGACCAAGGCTTTTAAGACCTTGAAAACCAAATTGACTTCTGCCCCTCTTCTGGCTCTACCTAATTTAGAAAAGCCTTTTACTCTGTATGTATTTGAAAAGCGGGGCCAGACCCTGGGAGTCTTTACTCAGGACCTGATCCCAGACTGGTTGCCTACTTCTCAAACTGGACTCAGTTTTCCTAGGATGGCTGACTTACAGCAGTGGCTGCTACAGCCCTTCTACTTGAAGAAGCCTCAAAACTCTTTCTAGAGCAGCCATTGGAGGTTTTAACCCCAGTGGGTTTAGAGTATTTAAAAAGCCAAAGGACACCAGTGGCTAGCTAGCTGCTGGGCATGCTCTCCTACTAGACACTCTGGACCTGACTCTCCTGGTGTGTCACACTCTTAACCCTGTTACTCTGCTTCCTGATAACACTCAGTTGGGAGACATCATTCATAATTGCGAGGAAGCTTTAGATTCTGTCTACTCCAGTTGACCTGACATGAGGGATATTCCCCTTGACAAACTAGATGGTGAATGGTTTACAGATGGATCTAGTTTTCTTGAAAATGGGGGAAAAAAGGCAGGTTACTCTGTGGTGACCCTCAATGGGACCCTGAAAGCTAAGCCACTGCCTCCTCAGACTTCTGCCCAGAAAACTGAACTTATTGCTCTAAACAGTTTTGGAACTGGGGAAGGGAATGAGAGTGAACATCTATACAGACTCCAAATATGCTTTTCATATTTTGCATGCTCATGGAGCTATATGGAAATAGAGGAGAATTTTGAGAGCAAAAAATTCTATTAAATATGCAGGAGAAATTCTACAACTATTGCAAGCTGTTCACAAACCCAGTGAATCAGAAAGGAGATTCACTTCAGGCCAAGGGGAATAGGTTTGCAGAAGCAGCTGCTGGAGCTGCTGCCCATTCACCCCTAACTATGGTACCTTTAATCCTCCAGCAACCCTTTCTTCTTCTGATTGGTTTCAAACACCCTCAAGCCAATTTTTAATCCCAGAGGCAAGTCAGTGTAAACTTATTTTTGGTCTTCACCCACTTGGGAAGAAAAATATTTTTACAAGATGGTAGAAACAATCAGACAAATCTGCCAGGCCTGCCCAGTTTGTTCCCAAGTAAATCCTGAGGGAACCATTAAAGCTCCCCCTCTCCTGAAGCCTGTTCAGAGAAGAGGCATATAACCAGGGAAAGATTGGCAAATAGACTTTACACATATGCCCCCTTGAAGAGGTTTCAAATTGCTTTTGGTCTTTGTTGACACTTTACTAATTGGGTAGAAGCTTTTCCCTGAAGGACTGAGAAAGCTCAGGTGATATCAAAACACTTGCTAAATGCAAAATCTCTCACTTTGGCCTGCCTCACTCCTTGTAAGAGTGACAATGGTCTGCCTTCACTTCTCAGGTAACCCATAATGTGGCCGAGGCACTTAAAAGCACTTACTGCCTCCACTCTACCAGCATCCTCAGGCTTCTGGGAAGGTGGAGAAAAATGAATCATTCCCTCAAGCAAGCCCTTACTAAACTATGCTTAGAGATTCAAGAGGATTGGGTGAAGAATCTCCCATCAGACTTTTTAGAGTAGCCTTGAGCCTTGAGAAAACATTAAGCTGAGCCCCTTTGAACTTCTGTATGGGGGAACCTTCTTAACCTCTGACATTTTGAAGATCTAGAACAGCATCTGGTCCCTCAGTTTGCCACACATCTCAGTACAGCCCAGAAGGCCCTTTGTGAATAAGCAAATGAGCATCTCTCTAAACCTACAGACATGGTATACTTGAAATCTTGGAATCCTCAGGGTGCTGACCCTCTAGGTATAAAGTGGAAAGGACCACATAAGGTCATTCTCACTACTCCGTCAGTCAGTCAAAGTGGAAGGGTTCCCCAGCTGGACTCATATTTCTAGGATTAAAAATGCTGCTTCTGTTACCTCTCCTTCAGATATTTCAGAGTATTCCTGTGAACCCATAGAGAACTTGAAGCTACTCTTCCACAGGACCCCTGAAAACACTCTGGAGAAAGAAGGGTGAAATTATCTGTGTCCTCCTTTCTCTCACTCTAGTCTTCTTCCTAACTTTTTCCCACTCCAAAGATGAGAACTTTGCTCCTAGCATTTTCTCTCTGTCTTTTCTTGATGTCATTCTGTGGCCCCTGCCAGTATTGTGTTAACTGCTTCTTAGCTTTTCAGGCTAGGAAACTCTGTGGGCAGTGGGGGCATTCGGGATTGTTGGATGGGACATCAGCATCCTCAAGGCAGCCCACAGATGGAACGTGATACAGCATTGCAAAGGCCCTATTCCCAAATGTCACCATCTTCATCCTGGATGCCACCCCATTTTAACTTGTTTGAGATTTGTTTCCTCCAGGCTCCAAGCTACGAACTTCCAACTACTTGTTCAGTCTGAAGATTATGCGATAACTGACTTGGACACTCAACATCCCCCAGATGTTGCTGCTGCAATCTTCAGATCTCACACTTCTCCTCCTGACCTGAATCACCATTAATCATAGAGACAGTTCTATGGTCCTTGTCATCTTGAAACAGCTCCAGAAGATGAAACCTTTGTCCCTTTGCCCCAAATAAATTTGGGAGTGACTGATTGAGGGGGAAATGTTGTAATAGGACTCGGCTCTCTGCCTGGGGAAATTCCTAAAAATGATCCCCACCTGAATCTCCCAGCTCTGGGAAAACTATCTGGTCCCCATGGGAAACTCCTACCTCCAATTAAGGTGGGAATGACTTTGGTCTGGAAAAAAATCACCATTCTTATTGATTTGGAAATTAGCCCCTAATTTCCTAATTTCCCCTAATTGGGGCTAGCTCCCTAGCCCCAAACCAGAGAAGGCTAAATAAAAAAAAAAAAAAAATAAGACTCTGTGCCTCAAACTTTGCTATCTTCCCATTAAGGAAATGGCCCACTAATAAACCCATTTTTGCCAAAAAGCCCTGCTTACAGACTGGGACTGCAAATTCTTTAGCAAAACCTGTGACAATGGCCTGGGGACCCCCATCACTGTGAGGGGTATCTCTCACCTTTCAACAGAAGGAAGGAAGAAAGGAAGGAAGGGAAGAAGGGAGGAAGGGAGAGAGTTAGGGAGAAACAAATATGAAGAATTCAAAAAACATAATCATGAAATGGGTAAGAGTTTGGAAAAAACAGAATATATACACTCACTACAACTATCCAACTATCTATCTATATGTTGACGAAACTCCCATTCCATATCTATGTAAGCACTTTTTCTTCAATTTTGGGAGCTTCCTAGAGCAGAGCTTCTTAAAATTTTTCCCTTGTGACTTCTTTTCCCCCAAGAACTTTTTATATGACACTAGATATTTAGATATATATAAAAGTGGTATAAAATCAAACATTTTCTAATGATAAATCATAATTTCATGATCCCCATATTCAGTTATAAGACCCTAAATGGGGTTATAATCCACTGATTAAGAAATGGGGCCTACAATTTGATAAAATTCAACATCCATTCCGAATAAAAACACTTGAGAGTATAAGAATAAATGGACTTTTCCTTAAAATAATCAGTAGCATCTATTTAAAATCATCAGTAAGCATCATATGTAATAGGGATGAAATGGAACCATTCCCAATAAGATCAGGAGTGAAACAACGTTGTCCACTATAACCATTACTATTCAATATTGTATTAGAAATGCTAGCTTTGGCAATAAGAGTTGAGAAAGAGATTAAAGGAACTAGAGTAGGTAATGAGGAAACCAAATTATTATTCTTTGCTGATGATATGATGGTATACTTAGAGAACCCCAGAGAATCAACTAAAAAAAATATTAGAAATAATCCACAACTCAGCCCTTTTTGTAGTGGCTAAAAACTGGAAAATGAATGGATGTCCATCAATTGGAGAATGGTTGGGTAAATTATGGTATATGAATGTTATGGAATATTATTGTTCTGTAAGAAAAGACCAACAGGAGGAATACAGAGAGGCTTGGAGAGACTTACATCAACTGATGCTGAGTGAAACGAGCAGAACTAAGGTATCATTATACACTTCAACAATGACACTGTATGAGGATGTATTCTGATGGAAGTGGATATCTTCAACATAGAGAAGAGTTAATCCAATTCCAATTGATCAATGATGGACAGAATCAGCTATACCCAGAAAAGGAACACTGGGAAATGGGTGTAAACTATTATTTTTACCTTCTGAATACAATTCTTCCTTTGCAACAACAACAACAACAACAAAATTTGGTTCTGCACCTATATATTGTACCAAGAATATACTATAAGATACTTAATATGTATGGGAATGCCTGCCATCTAGGGGAGGAGGTAGAGGGAAGGAGGGGAAAAATTCAGAACAGAAGGGAGTACAAGGGATAATGTAAAAAAAAAAAAATTACCTATGCATATGTACTGTCAAAAAAATGTTATAATTATAAAATTAATAAAAAGAAAGAAAAAGAAATAATCCACAACTTTAGCAAAGTTGCAGGATACAAAATAAATCCACACAAATCATCAGCATTTTTATACATCACTAACAAAATCCAACAACAAGAGATACAAAGAGAAATTCCATTTAAAATAACTGTCGATAGTATAAAATATTTGGGAATCTATCTTCCAAAACCCAGGAACTATATGAGCAAAACCTACAAAACACAAATCAAGTCAGATTTAACCAATTGGAAAAATATCAAGTGCTCTTGGATAGGTCAATATATAGATAGGGCGATTGGAGATGACAATACTACCTAAACTAATCTATTTATTTAGTGCTATACCAATCAGACTCCCAAAAAACTATTTTAATGACCTAGAAAAAATAACAACAAAGTTCATATGGAAAAATAAAAGATCAAGAATTTCAAGGGAATTAATGAAAAAAAAAAAAACAACAAAAAAAAAAACAAATGAAGGTGGCTAACTGTACCAGATCTAAAATTATATTACAAAGCAGTGGTTACCAAAACTATTTGGTTTTGGCTAAGAAATAGACTAGTTGATCAGTGGAATAGGTTATGTTCAAAGGATAAAACAGTCAATAACTTTAATAATCTAGTGTTTGACAAAGCCAAAGACCCCAGCTTTTGGGATAAGAACTCACTGTTTGACAAAAATTGCTGGGGAAATTGGAAACTGTTGTGGCAGAAACTAGGCATTGACTCACACTTAACACCACGGTAAGGTCAAAATGGGTTCATGATCTAGGCATAAAGAATGAGATTATAAATAAATAAGAAGAACATAGGATAGTTTACCTCTCAGACCTGTGGAAGAGGAAGGAATTGATGAGCAAAGAGGAACTAGAGATCATTATTGATCACAAAATAGAAAATCTTGATTATATCAAATTGAAAAGTTTTTATACAAACAAAACTAATGCAGACAAGATTAGAAGGGAAATAATAAACTGGGAAAATAAATTGTGGTATATGAATATCATGGAATATCATTGTTCTGTAAGAAATGACCAGCAAGATGATTTCAGAAAGGCCTGGAGAGACTTACATGAACTGATGCTGAGTGAAATGAGCAGGACCAGGAGATCATTGTATACTTCAATAACAATACTCTATGATGATCAATTCTGATGCACGTGGCCATCTTCAACAATGAGATGAACCAAATCGGTTCCAATAGAGCAGTAATGAACTGAACCAGCTACACCCATTGAAAGAACTCTGGGAAATGACTATGAACCACTACATAGAATTCCCCAATCCCTCAATTTTGTCTGCCTGCATTTTGGATTTCCTTCATAGACTAATTGTACACTATTTCAAAGTCTGATTCTTTTTGTACAGCAAAATAACTGTATGGACAAGTATACAGATATGTATTTATCTTATATTTTAACATATTTAACATGTATTAGTCAACCTGCCATCTGGGGGAAGGGGTGAGGAGAAAAAGGGGAAAAGTTGGAACAAAAGGTTTTGCAAATGTCAATGCTGAAAAATTACCCATGCATATATCTTGTAAATAAAAAGCTATAATAATTAAAAAAAAAAAAAAAGAAAGAAAGAAAGAAAAGAAATGGGGCCTACAGCACTGATGTTAAGAAAGGGATCCCAGTTCTCATTCTACTGCTGGATTCCAGATAACCCATTTCTTAGAAGGACTCTCTACCTTCTTGCTTCTCTTATAGTTAAGAATTGGATTATTTGAACCTCGCTGTAGAGTAAAAACTATGAACACTTTCTCTTTATAATTTGTTACATTCCAGTCAACTCAACAAGTACTTGTTAAAATACCTACTGTATACTGGGTACTGGGAATTCAAGTTAACAAGCATTTATTGTATTAAGCATTTATTATGTGCCAGATATTGTGTCAAACACTGGAAATACAAATACAAATGAGAAAGACAGAACAAGTTTTCATTCTAATGGAAGAAGACAACACACAAAAGAGAGCTGAGAAGGTGGGGAAAAGTGGAAAAGTACCCTTGTAAAAAATGAGCAACAGAGTCAGAGAAGAGTGAAAGATTCAAGCATATCAAGTCTGAGATTCAAAAATAGAAATATAAAACAGTCCTTGTCTTCCAGGAGATTACATTTTATGCTGGAAAGAAATGTGTGCGATGCAAACTAAGGCCATGGAGGATGTGGGGGGAAAGAAGAGAGGAGAAATGGCTTTTTTTGTGTGGTTCTGTCATGTTTTATTTTTTGAGGGAAGACTGTGAACTAGATTATTTTGAAGGAAGTGCCTGGAGGAAGATTGGGAGGAACATAAGTAATGCCACAGATATTAACATACCTGACGAAAGAAGGAAGGCAAAACTAACACAAGCAAACACACCCACCCCTCTATCTATCACAGCATCACACCCATGAAATTAACCCTCCCCTGATACAGAAATGAATTTATTCCATGTCAATATCACTATGAAACTACAATAATTTTTTTGTTTGTTTAGATGGAACATAAATCTATGTACATTGAAGACAGCTGAATCAGAATTCCTAATAATGATAATCAGTCACCATAAATCCCTGGGAATAATTTCCTAATACATATCACATTAAACTTTTATTTTAGGTCACCAAGACTTGTTCCCAATTAAGCAAGATAAATATATTTAACCTGAATTTTAGGTGATGAAGAAATTTCATATGTGTTAATGATAGTATAATTAGAAGACAGATACAATCATTTGGTTTAGTATGCATTTTTTTTTTTTTTGGTTGGCTGACACAATAATGACTTCAATAAATCTGTGAATACAATGATAAGTATGGATAACTCAATAGTAAAAATATATATATAAACCCAAGAATAACTGAAATTTTTATTTCATCTTTATATTGAAAAAGTGAGGTAGAAGAAGTGTTGGAAGATTAGGAACTTTTCAGAGAAGAGAGTTTCAGAAATTAAGATCACGGAATTAGCACAAGTGTAGTTAATATGGGAGTCTAAAGTATGATTCTGTTTAATGAATAGCTGAGTATAAGTCACAGGGGTTAAAGAGGTTGATGAATTAATGAAATCCCCAAGTGTGAGAGTAGGATTTAGGGTAGAAAGGAAGATTGTGAACTATGTCCTGATTTCCTTGTGCTAGGGAAAAGATGATTTAAAATTTGATAGATGACTTCCAACAGGATATGCAGAGTGATGTTATAGAAGGAATGAATCTAAAAGGAGAACTTGCTGAGAAATGAAAGAAAAAGGGTAAAATGGAAGTGGCTCTGAGAAACAAAGACTTTATCCATTGTCCTGACCAATGCATGAAAAAAAAAAAAAAAATCACTGGATAATAAAAATAACAGCCAGGTAAGCAATGTGTTCTGAGGGCATTAAGCTTTTCTAATTGCAAAATGCTGGAAAAGAGTGTGAGAGGAAGAAATCTGGGATAAAAAGATGTTTATTAATGATAGAATGAGAATTCCAGAGAGTACAATGAAAGAGGATGGCATAGAAGTAATAAGAGGTGAAGAAGAGGTTTAAGGTAGAGCTGGATAGGATGGAGTAGGAGGAGGAAAAATAGTGTTTTTTGAATCATAGGTTTATGATAGGAGAAAGAAAGAAATTCACTTAACAATAGATAATATATAAAAAGTGAGTTACTTCTGAAAACCATGATAATTGGGATTGGGAGAATGAATGATTCAGGGTGTGAAATAAGACTCTAATTTTTGAGGATTTTTAAAAGAATAACCATATTGTCCCTTGGGATTGATGGGTCATAAGCATCATGAAATACCATAAAGAATACTAAGCTTAGAATCAGAACACTGGAATTTGAATTCTGATTTTGTAAGTCATGTGTATATACCTTATTCTACTTTTCAAATGTTTTTTTTTCTCCTCATTCACTGTCCTTAATAAGGAAAAATCATAATCTTTGTAGAAAAGTAGTCAAATAAAGCAGAAGTTAGAGGACCATTTGGATATATTATAAAAGAGTTTTTTATTTAGGTAGGGATTATATTATATGATAGGCAACATAATGAAATGGAAATAGCTCTGGATTTGGAGTCAGAAGTCGAAATTAAACTGAATTAAATTTTAATTTATCTAGTTTTTGTAACTTTGATGTTATTTCATTTTCTTACGTCTCAATTTTCTCATCTGTAAAATGCAGATATTGAACTACATAACCCCTAAGGTCTTTTATAGTTGTAAATAAATTTCCGAAAAAAGACTGAAATGTCTTTAAGTTCAAATTTTGTGAAGCCATAGTAGGAAATCAATAAATGTTTGTTGAGTCACACTGAATATTCTTCTACAGTTTTTCCAGCATTTTCATATATACTTAATATTCACTAATAAATTTAAATTCATATTAATCTATATAAAAGAATAAAAATACTTACCCTACTGCACAAGAGTACGTTCCTTTATCAGTCATTTTAATTGGCCAAAATTCTATAGCATCATCGTTAAAAATGATTCTGTCACTTGAGTTCACAGCCACTGTTCTATGTGGTCCATAGCGTTTTGACCACCTGACAATATGGTTTCTTTGATAATGATCAGTAGAAAGGCAGCATCTCAAGTGATAAGGTTCACCTTCAAGTGCAGTGATATAACCCCGGAAAGTACACAAATCTTTGCAAGAAAAGTAGAGTTAAAGGGGAAATATGGTTTAAAAAGTAAAACAGCATCTTACAACAAAAAATAAAAACAAATAGGTAGTAGAAAAATTACATTAGATAAACAAAGTAATTTTAGAAGAAAGGGATATTTCTAGATGTGTGCAGAGATACTCCAGAGACTATTGGCTTTTCATAAATTCGAAGTTCTTCTGTCCTCTTCTCCCCAAATATTCTAATAAGCATCAAGAACAACCTTGAAAATAAATCCCCAAAAGGCAACATAGAACCAGACAGGTTTATTATATAAAATCATAAAATTATGGACTCCTTTAATGCAATCCTTTTTTTTTTTTTTTTTTTGTAGATAAGGAAACGGGTAAGAAGATTAAATTTATGACAATAGTCGTAAATGGCTGAGTGAGGATTGAAACAAAGATGGACAGGAACTCCTGCTACCTTTGGAAAAGGGAAGAATCTAAGTACTGCAGAAGAGCATTCTCTCACTTTATTTTGCTGTTAGAGTAGGACAAGGGAAGACCTGGTTACTAAACGTTTTCCCTAGCCACTATAATCCTAAACCAGGCACAGAGAAAGTGATTATATATCTGTGTGAGCGTGTGATTGTATGTGTGTGTGCATATGTGTATTAGAAAGTGTAGAGATTTGTGTAACTGAACATATGTATGAATTATCCTTCTAAATAAACCATTCCATGACTTCTATCTATTCTCAATGATAATCAAGACTTAATCATATGAAAATATATTCTTTATGTATTCTAATCACACCCTTTAACTGTTGTCACCTGTCCTTTCTATGAATGCCATTTTTCACCCCTAGAATACAACCTTTTACCAGCTGGAATTAAAAAACAAAGGCTCCCCCCAACACTGAAAATACAGGGTATTCCAAAAGTCTTGTGCAACTTTAAAATTAATATTGTACTGTCTTTTTGCTTCATCCTGTACACCCTTGCCTCAACTGAAACTGCAAATTCTCTCAGATTAGTACTACAATATTCCTATCTTTGCTTTGAAAATTGATCTTAACCTATTACCAAAAAGAGTAAAAATCTCTACTGTTCTCCTCCTGATTCAGACCTCAATATCTCAGTCTAAGGTTTTCAAAAGATCATTCTATGTCTCCTGTAACCTCATCTGTCCTATTTATTCAAGGGTTTTTGACTAGCTTCCTAGATCCTAGCTTTGTAAGACTGGAAAAGTATTCATCAAAAAAGAGTTACAGAGAAAAATGGAAAAAATAAAAACTGAGTAATTAATACTAAATTACAATAAACTAAGAAAAAATAAACTAAATTAAAATAAACTAAGTAATAAATTGCTTCTTTGTGGTTAAGGAATGCCTGCCATCAAAGCATTAAGGCATTACCTAACCAAGGAAAACAATGCTCATAAACATTCATATCCAATAAAAGGGATATTCTAATATTCATTCTAATAAAAACATGACCACAATGACCCGAAATCACATCTTAATGTTATCATCAATTGACCTGCATGTAAAAGTCTTTTTATTCAATGATTCTGCAAAGATGCTTAAATAGGAAAGTAAATGCTTAAATTATCCAAGATGCAGAATAAAGAAAAACTTAAAAATGAGTTATAATCTCCATGGAGGTAGTTCATTAAATACATACATAATAAAACAAGCACTTACCTGGCATGCTTTGTACCACAAATGCCAAAAATAACATGACCAGGACTCTCAATGACATTTCGGAGGTTCAAGATTTTTCTACAAAGGCAAAATAAAAGTGACTCAACTAATGTGCTCAGACATATATCATCCTATCATCCTTACCCTGAGGACACATCAAAAAAAATATGTTGACTCTGCGTTGTTTAGTTGTGTCTATTTCTTTGTGACCCCATTGGGGTTTTCTTGGCAAAGAAGAGTGATCTGCCATTCCTTAAATGCTTTTGCCCAATGTCACACAACTAGGAAATGTCTGAAGAGAGCTTTGAACTCAGGAAGATAAGTCTTTCTAATTCTAGGCAAATCTTTCTACCCATGGTGCTACCTAGCTGCCCCTTTTGACTCATTACCAGTATGCTAAATTTTGAAGTTCTTCTGGTCACAACACTAAATTGTCCTAAACACAATAAGCGGTCAGCAAAATGCTTATTTAACTTAGCTTTGCACCTGTTTACCCTTGAAAGATATTTTACATCTATAGTGGACAATTTGGGCAATATACTTTTAAGCAAAGTATAGAAGTGCAATAATAATCCTTTAGAAGGGAAATTACTATTTCATTACTATTACTTCACCATCACCACCCTCTTCCGTTTTTTTTAGGCTTACTCTATGCAAGAATGACACTCCAATACTTGCTATGCTTGGAATTGCATCAGAGTATATGTGTATACATGTGTACATGTATATATATTGTGTAAATGAGAGAAATTTTCAAAGGAAAGGCCCTAGCATGGGATATGTGGGCAGAGAGGTAACAGCAGGATAATAACTAATATTTATAGTGCTCACTATATGCTGGACACCTAAGCTAAATGCTTTACATTTATTATCTCATTTGATTCCTATAACAACTCTGGGAGCTAAGTGCTAATATTATCCCCATTTGACAGATGAGGAAACTGAGACAGAGAGATAAAGTGACTTGCCTAGAATCAATTGCTAGTAAATGTCTGAGGGCAGACTGGGACTCAGATCTTCCTAACTCCAGACCCAGCACTCTAACCATTGTACCATCTAAGTGTCCCTAAAAGATTTCTGGCAGAAGTTGGGGTTGAAATTTAGTTTTGAAGGAAGCCAAGAGATGGAGGTATTGAAGGGGGAGGAAAACTGTTCCCTTTACTGAAAATGTTCTTTTTAAAATTATCACTCTGAAATTGTGTCTCCTTTTTGATCTGAGAAATCAGGATCTCCCAGGCTCCAAAGAGTCTAGAGAGAGGGTCCATCCTCCCATGATGAGAGAAGCAACACTATTCAAGGGCAAACCAACTCCCGTTTATCTTTTTGAAATTCTAACTTCTCATTCAATTGAGAAATCCTGGTCTGATCAGCTCAGGCTATCCCAGCTTCCCACCAAGAGCTACCCATATAACAGGTTTCCTTAACTCATTTCTCTGTAGAAGGTCCAGAGCAGCTTGCTAAGACCCTGCCTGCTGAAAAGGCATTCTCTTTTCAGTGTCAGCCTCCATTTCCCTAATAGGACTTTGCCACGAAAGAAGTCAGTCTCTTAGCAGAACTGGCTTCCTGTTCAACAATAAACTTTCATTTTTGCCAATTACTAATTCTGGTTTCATGAATTCTTTCATGAAGAATCTGTGTGCCGACCGTAAGGGAATTTTAACAACTCTGACTGCACTAACCTCATCAGTATGAAGAGAGAATACCAATCACAGAAAAGACTACTAGTCAGGAGATTGAGTACCCTCTGTGAGAAATAACAGTGTCTCTGGATAACAGTGCAGCTAGGACAAAAAAAAGTAGCAATACTGAAAAATGTAGGAAGAGGCCAAGTTGTAGAGAATTTTAAAAGCCAAAATGATTGTTCTAACAGTTCGTGCACTAATTTTAACCTAGCTCACAAACATATTACATTTAAGCATATGAATTATTCCACAAACAATAAAACAGAATTAAAGAAAATTGACATATGCTATAACATAAAAGCTTTTAGCAATTTATAAATACGTATGGAAAGTACCAACTGTGGCCTTTTAGGTTCATTTTTAAATTTTTCAAAAAGCAAACTGTGGTTCAGTTCAACATCTAGCTGCAATATGTTTTAGGGCTTTCCCCCTACTCACATATGCTTTTCAAACATCTTATTTTGAACTCATCTCAGATTTATCACACAGAAGAATTTCCTTTATGATGCTCTTCTGAAAACATCTGTCACAATTTTTTAAAGGCCACTGCTTCTTTTATGTTTTTATAAGATGCTGTAAGATAAAGGTATTTGGAAATTATTCAGCAGTTACAATGAGTTAATTCTTACTTTCAAAATAAGCCTGCTAAGAGAAAAAGATTTTCATGTATACAAACTGTTCTTTGTGTACCAAATTAGACTACAATGCAACTTCAAAATACTTTTATTGCTTCTTTTAAAATGAATTCCAGATGTTAGAAATGTTGAAAAGAATGGTGTTGGGGAAATATGGGAAGACCCAAAGAATAATTGCCAAAGTAACAATAACAATATAAATACAAACAGCTTTGAAAGATTTAAGAACTCTTTCATACAATGGCCAATAATAAAGGCAGAGGACCAATAAACCAATGATGAAGCAAGCATATGATGTTATCACGGTTCAGAATAAGACATGATTTTTGGACATAGTCAATGCAGAATTTGTTTTTCTTGGCTATCATATTTGTTACAATGACTTTGTTTTTCTTTTTTTCCCTTGCAATAGGAAAGTAGAAGATAGGAAAGAGAAAATCAATTTTTATTAATTAAAAAATTAAATATAAAAAATAAAATGAATTTCTCTATTCTTTGATTGTATAACCAAGTTCTTTTTTTTTTTTCCAAGTCAACTTAGAAAATTCCATAGATTGTTGAAATTGTTCTTTTGGGTAAACTAGATATTATATGCTAATCAACCCTACTAGAGTTACAAGAGATCATAGAATCAATTCATTTAGAAACCTCAGAAACCACTGAATTCAACTCCATCATATTAGAGAGGAGGAAATGGTTGCCCAGGTCACTTCTGTAGTATATATCTGAGATAGAATTTAAATCTAGTTCCTCTTATCTCAGAATAGGAGTTTGCAACTGTGTTCCCTTTTGTTCTGTAAAATTAACACTCTGAAATTCTGATTTTGATTCCAGGAGCCCACTCCCTACCAGATTCCAGAGAATCTATGAGAGCATAACTTTCTGGCTAGGCTTTTTTTAAGGCTCATCATCCCATTGATAAAGACCCTTTTCAGGAAATTCCAAATTCCAGAAGCCTTCAAAAAGTGATTTCCATTCAATTGGAGATCTAGGCCTGGGGACTTTGGCTTTCTTTTCAACCTGAAACCTGAGCCTCAGATTTTCTATAAAGAATATTTCTAAACATTGCAGAATTTCTTTGCAGAATGTCCAAATAGCATGCTTTGCCTCTTTAGTATAGCTACCAGGACTCCTGTCTGCTAAGAAGACATTCTCTTCTCAGTGCCAGCTTACATTTCCCTAATAGGACCTTGCCATTTAAGAAGTCAGTTTTTCTAGCAAAGCTGACTTCTCATCCAATAATAAACTTCCATTTTTGCCATTTAAAACTCTTCAGGTTCATGAATTCTTTCACAAAGGACCTGTGCCCATCAAAAGGGGATTTCCACAACTCTCTGACTGCCACTAGAACCCCATCAGTATCATACTCCTACAATCTCTAGTAGTAAAGGCTTGAAGAGGGAAAAGAAAGATTCTACCATATTTAACAGAGAAGGGCATGTATATTCTCAGATTCCTGTCTTTAACTGAAAAGTGAAAACATTCAGTCTCTTAAATGATTTAATGTCACAGGAACATATCTACACATATTAAACTTTTAAAATATGTTCTGTGACTAAAAAACTACTAACAAAAACAAGCCATGTACCTGAGATCCTGTGGGATCCTATCATATTTATTTCCTCATCAACACCAGTATCAAATATTTTCTCTTTTCATTTCAGCAAACCAATAGCAATTGAAAGCATACATATTTGCTTTTGGTTTTCACTCTGGATTCACCTTTGTCCCCCAAGCTGGGAGGATTAGAATTTGGGGAGGATCAAAGAGGAGAAGCAAAAGATAACTGAAGTGACAAGGGAAGAGGACTGAAGTCACCTGAATCTCTCACCAAAAGCAAGGCAATGTTAATAATAATAAAGCACATCCAGAGGACACCTAAAGGTTTAAAAGCATTTTCCATACAACCATAAAACCAACCTATTTACAGTTGGAATAAATAAAAGAGAAAGAGAGACCCTTCCAAATTAAAATTTTAATTTCATTTTAGTGATGAGAAAACCTAGACTCACAATAGTTAAAGTAATAGTCACACAATTGCCTTAAGATTTGGACACTAATCTCTATCCCCTTCTCCCCCGTCCCTATACAGTTCAATACTGTGATGTACTTCCTGAGGGATTCCACAACTAATAACTTTCCTGGGTCTGAATTCCAACAGATCCTGGTTCTATCCAATAATCTATTTACCAAATGCAACTGAAGGAATGTAATCTCAATGTACATTGCCCCACATCAAGGAATTTTACTTGGGAGGGAGAAAGACAATGGGAGACAAGGAGAGATTTCCCATCTGGTAACCAAGTTCTTTGAAGAAATGCCTAATTCCTTGGTGAATAGAATGAGCAGGTAGAATGTCATTTTCCCCGTGAGCCTTTGTTTTTCAAGTGCAGAGTACCCACCAGGTTCCCGGCCCAAAGTTGCATTACAAATCAGTCTCACACCCTCCCCCCCCCCCCCCAAAGGGAATGGTGGTAAAATAATAGTAATCTTTTTCTTACCTTAAATCATGTGTCTGGAAAGGCTGAAGTTAGGGATGGGAAGGCGGGGAGGGTGGAGTGTGAGGAGATGACCGCAGATGCTTTAGCAAGGAGGAAAGATTTGGAAGTGAAAAAAAGTTGAAAAAGTGATTTGAAACTGTATGACCCAGGGGAGAGGGGAGACTGATAAAAGATTTAGGCAAAACAGGAAAAAAGAAGGAAAGAAAGAAGTCGATCACCTTTCACTGAACACCACAGTGAAAAGTTTGGTTGGGCTGCAAGTTCGGAACCCCAGGGAATAAAAAAGTAATCCCCAAAGATGGAACATCAGACTGAGAGGTGAGAAAGACCTTGCTCCTGAGCTGGGAGGAGATGGACTGTGCTGCGCACTGGATCTAGCCTTCTCTTTCTCTCTATTTCTCTTTGCCTAGGCACAAATGAGCATCTCTAACTAGACCGCTCTGCCCACAGTCCTAGGCTATCAAATTTCCTGCCCCCGTTTGCAGATAACGCGGCTCCAGTCTAAAAAAGTCGCCCTAACCCAGACGGCTTCCCCAGTAGGTAGTCACCGCCCTTCTGGGAGGTGTGGTATGCCCCAGGATCTTCTGCATTTGCTTTACGAGTGTCCCCACCTCCCCCCACCTTTACTCCCAAAGAATGGATGAGCGAGGGTGGCGTTTAAGAATCTCTTTCTGCTCAACATCTTCACTCCTTTAAGAGATTCTTAAGCACCGATTTTTTTTTTTAATCTTGGTTTGGTTTCGTTGTTTGTTTTGTTTTTGTTTTAAAAGGAAACGTAGCATTTTTATTGAAAAACTTAATTGTGAAAGTGAGCTGGAAGAGAGCAGAGGAAGACGCTTAACCTAGAGAAGTGGGGCAGACTCTTAAAGACATTGCTGCAGGATTTGTGGAAAGAGCCCTTCTTTCAGGATGAGATTGGGTTTCTGGCTTTGGTTCAGACTAAACTGGTTTTCAGAAGCATGTTTTTGGTCATAATTCTACATGCTGCCTTCCAAACACACCTTTACTTTTTTTTTTCTTTTTGGGTGATGTAAGAAACAAACATCTTAGCAAGAACTCCACTGACTCACTGATGAATGCAGAAAAGATTTATTTTATATTCTTGCAAGAATGGGTGGCTATCATGAATAGACACACTTTAGAAACTCCAAAGGCATCATTTTATTTCCCATCCCTGAAGCACAAGTCCCTCCCCTGATTCCCCTTTAATTGGATTTTAGAGAAGTTATACAACAAGAATCTACCCCTCATTATATAGCCAGTGCCTAGGAGCTTCAATTCTAGAAGGGGAAGGAACAAAAGATTCTTTTCAAAACTCAGGTCACCACCCTGATTGCAAAAGTCAGTCCCTGCCCCCAAACAGCTTACATTCTTTTGGGGGAAGATAAACTCCACCTTGATTCTTTGTGGGTTTCACTTTTCTAATTTGTTTCATTTCTCCAAATTAATTTTCATAACTGTGGAAACCCAAAATGCTCATCCATTTTTCATAGTTGTATAGAGCCTCTAACCTAGGTCAGAGCAAATTGCCATAGGAATCCAGGAATTGAAATACGGGCTAAATTTTGCAGCCAGCTCAGCCTTGGTGTCCTGAGTCAAAAAGAGAGATCTTTGGAAATGACCATTGAGACTCCAGGCCCATGTAAGGACTACAAGGCATTCACACACCATTTGGACAAGAACTTAATGGGATCAATAGGATGTAAGAACTGAACTAAGTTATGAGCCTTATTCCCATTCAAAGACTAAGATGATATAGGGGCATTTATGCTTCTTCACTATTAGGGGAAATGTTTTTACTTTGCAAAAGCTACATGAAATGAGTTGATTAAATGAAAAAGGAATACTATTCAAAGGCCCCTAAAAATGGAGGGATACAGTTATGGTACATGAATGTTTTGGAATATTATTGTTCTATAAGAAACGATCAGCAGGATGATTTCTGAAAGGTCTGGAGAGACATATGTGAATTGATGCTAACTGAAGTGCGTAGAACCAAGAGAACATTGTATACAGCAACAACAACATTATACATTGATCAATTCTGATGGACAGGGCTCTTTTGAACAGCAGGTGATTCAGGTCAGTTCCAATGGACTTGTGATGCAGAATGACATTGTAATGCATGAGAAACTGAGGCAAGATAGAAATTAAAGAGTTTTTAATATTTTATTTGAAAGAGAGAGAGATTTACTGGGACCAAATGGATCCGTGGTTTGGTCCCAGGGCTGAATGAGACTATCATCTCCAAGAATCCAGCAGCGAATGTCCTCTATAAGATTATTTTATAGGGTAACAAGAACGATGACATAATGGGGGAGTTATCTGAGATGGGGATGACCTAATGGGGGGAGAGACCTGGATGGGGATGACATAATGGGGGAGGAACCTAGATGACATAAAGGAGGAAGGTTCTGGTGAGGCTCCTGATATTCTAATGATGTTAAAAATGGTTAAAAACCTTTATCCCATCAAACATTAAGAGGAAATGATTATAGCCTGAGATCTTGGGGCAGAGGAACAATTAGGGAAACTGGGTAGGGACATTATTAAAAGGGAACTGTGGCACAACAACATCTGCACCCAGAGAGAGGACTGTGGGGACTGAGTGTGGATTGCAATACAGTTTTTTCACTTTTTGTGTTGTTGTTTGCTTGCTTTTTGTTCTCTTTTTAATTATTCTTCCTTTTTGATCTGATTTTTCTTGTGCAACTTGATAATTGTGGAAATATGTATAGAAATATTGCACATGTTTAACATATATTGGATTACTTGCTGTCTAAGGGAGGGATGGAAGGAAAGAGGGAGAAAAAAATTTGGAACATAAGATTTTGCAAAGGTGAATGTTGAAAACTATGTATATATTTTGAAAATGAGTGAGAAAAATTTGATATTTCTTCAAAAGGAAAACTATAAATTAACCTAGCTATAGGACATGAGTGGATAAAACAATTTTGGGAAGGTATAGAACAGATTGACTCAGCCCTTATCTACCCAGCCCTACATTGAAAGGGTCAGTAAAAGGCATGTCTTTGTTTAAATTTGAATTTATGTGTTGCTTCCCCATTTGCTGTAGCTTTCGAGCTTAGTATGTAAGGTCACATTCTCAGTCAATTAGGATGAGCAGGAGAAGAGGGAGGAGGAGTGTTATTGTTGTGTCAGGAAACATATATATATTGTCCCTGCTGCCTGTGTTTGGCACCTCACTTTCATCCCTCATATGGTGAGAGTGACTCCCGCTTCTCATGAGAAACTAATAAACCTTTCTCTTTATACCTTGAGAGATCTCTGAGATTTTTTTTTTGATAGGTTGCATACCACACAAAAATAAAAAAGCATTAAAAATTGGACAGATACAGCTGCTTAGGGCTTCAGTTGATAGCATTAAAGGTACCCACCAATCACTCAGGGTGCCCTTCTGGGATAAGAAAGTTTGGACAGAAGAGTTCTGCAGAAAGATAATGCGTTCTGTTTAAATATATTAAATTTGATGAACCAATGAGACAACCAGTTTGATATGTTCAAGAGATAGTTGGTGATGTGTGATCACAGTTCAGTGGAAAGACAGTCAAAAACTTTTTCAAAAAAATTTTTCAAATGAAAATAAAGATGACAGTTGAATTCATGATAGCTGATAAGATTACCAAGTGAGATCAAGGACCACCAAATTATCAGTCAAAATCAGCTCATGCCTATTTTTGTACAGCCAAGAAGTTAAGAATGTTTTTTAACATCATCAAATAAAATTTCATTGTAACACAACAACACATTCATTTGCATATTGTCCATGGCTGTTTTCATGCCATAATAACAGAATTGTGTAGCTGGAACAGAAACCGTGTGTGGTGGCAATGATTATAGCTTGAAGCATACTGCCAGATAGCATTTTATTACTATATCTAGTACATAACCATCATATCAAAACAATAAGGGGGTAGAGAAGGTTCTCGCAATTTTTTAAGTTTCTGACTGAGATAAAAATTTTCCTGAAGAATACTACCTCCATCACAATTATTGAGCACTGAAAGATTTTGGAAATTAACCCTTAGTGCAGGCTTAAGAACATGTCTTAATGAAAGTCAAACTAAAATTACAAGACCAATTAGTACTTATGAATATATGATAAAGAGACTTGACAGTTGAATCACAAGTAATGTCAAACTGCTTTACAAACTTCCCATGCTATCAAAAGTTAAAAAGCAGCAGCACAAGCTGGAAAATGGTGGTGAAAAGGCAGAAATTTGCCCAATCTTTTCCCCAAACCACTCCAAATTTTTAAAAATAATGAATGCAAACAAATTTTAGAGCATTGGAACACCCAAAAAAGACAGAATAAAACATTTTCCAGCCTAAGACAACTTAGAAGTTCAACAGAAAAGGTCTGTTTTTCCAGGGTGGCAGTCCAGAGTGTAGTCCTGTTGAACCAGGGCAGCCTCGGCCCAGTCCCCAATCCCAGCCTCAGCCCCAGCAGCTGGAACAGGTCTAAGGACCTCTAAATTAGTAGCAGTATGGGCAGTGTCTAGACCTCTCAGCCCAGAGACATTAAAGATGACTTAGAACATCAGCAGAAAAGGTTTGTGGAAACAGAGTGGGCCCTGAGTGGGCAATCCCAGTGCAGGCTCTACCATGGTAGTCCCAACCCCAATCCTAGCCCCAGCATCAGCAAAGAAGTACTCTATTTATACCATATACCATAATATGTTACAAAGGTATACTTGATCCAAGAATAAAAGATTGTACCACTTTAAAAATTAGAGGAAAATTGATAGAAGTAATATGACATTAATATGATTAGGTGGTAAATTCTTTGCCATGAAAAAGTAATAAAATAGATATGTTCATTACACGAAATTGAAAGGCTTTTGTATATACAAAATCAGTCAAGTAATATAAGAAAAGAAGTTCAAGAACAAAAACTTCCCATCAAATATTTCTAATAGGAATATAAAATCCAATAGTTATAGGAGATTAACACAAATACATATGACCAAAAGTCATTCCTTGTTGGCTAATGATATGAATTAATAATTCTCAAAAGATTTGCAAAAAAGTATTTCAAAGCTTGTACCAAATCACTAATAATAAGATAAATTCCAACTTATTTCTGAGGTGTCATCTCATAACCAGCAAATTTCAAAAGATGAATATTGGAAGGGCTATGGGAAGACAGGAATGATAGTAATAAGCAATATAGATGCAAAACTTGTTTCAACCATTCTGAAAAGCTATTTGGAATTTTGCTAAAAAGAAATGTAAAATTTCCTAAGAGTGATTCAAAGCTCCTATTAATAGGTGTATATCCTGGAAGTCAAAAACAGGTCCTATACATAAAAATATTCATAATAACTATTTATATGGAAGAAAAAAAAAACTGGAAACAAAGTATTAGCCATAATTAGAGAATGGCTAAATAAGAATTATATGAACTGACATAGAGTGAAATAAGCAGAATCAGGAAATAATGTTTGTAATAAGTGAAAGTCTAAAATAAATTTACATAATTACATAAATTTATAAAAATACAAATGGATAAATAAACTGGAAGAAATGAATTAAGCATTGACAAAGAGAAGAAAGAAAGGAGAAGGAAGGAAAGGAGAAAGTGGGGAGGAAAGAGAGATTGTGATTAAGATTAAAGATCATAGAGAAATTCATGGCTATTCCCTGAGGTGATGTCAAAATGAAATCAAGGACACTGATTTAATACAAGGAATGTCTTATGAGAAAATATTAATTTTTTCAGGAAAGGAGATCCTTTCTAAAAGCTATCATTTTCTCATACTACCCCACTTCTTAAACTGCATTTAAAAAAGAAATTGAGTTATACAGTGTTGGGGAACCTTTTTCTGCCAAGAGCCATTTGGCTATTTATAACATCATTCATGGGCCATATACAATAATCAGTTTATGGAACTCAAGCAGTACAAGGTTGTTGTACCCAGCTTTCAGTTCATCATTGCCTGCAATTGTCTTACTGGCTGCTAAACATTTCCCTCTCCTGAGTCATAAGATTAGTGAAACTATGATAATGTGTGCAAAAGGAATAGCTTTATTAAATGGCAGCTAGCTGCTTATGAGATGTGACAAAATCTGGGTGTGGAAGACTCTGCTTGATGGAGCATCATCAAAAAAAAAATCTTTCTCATTAGTCTGAAAACCATATGGACAAAGTCTGAGTGACAGAAGTTTTTCATTTGACCCTCAAAAACCCTATGGAATAGGTTGGACAAGTACAGTAATAAGTCCTATTAAAATTACAGATTCCTAGAATGTTAATTCTAACACATCACAGACATGTTGCTCAGTAGTTCTGACTCTTTTTGATTTCATAGGTTTTTGTTTATTTTTTTAAAGATACTGGAGTGATTTGCTATTTTTTTCTCTAGTGGATTAAATCAAATGGACATCAAGTGACTTGCCCAGGGTCACACAGTGAATATCTGAAGCTGGATTTGAATTCAGGTCTATCCTGACTCCAGGTCTAATGTTCTATCATCTAATGATGATTCAGCATCATCTAGTTCAAAGTTTTTAACTTTTTCTATATGTTATGGACTTCTTTGGCTGTTGAATAATGCCAAAAACTCCTTCTTAGAATGAAGGTTTTAAATGCGAATTTAATCCAAATCTTTAAAATTTGCAAAACTCTTTACAAAAAAAATATCTCCTTCCATTGAAATAGATCCAAAAGCCAAAGAAAATCAATTACATTAAAATTCATGGACCCTCAATTAAGAACCCCAGATCTAGTCCAACCACTTCCTTTTGTAGTTAAAAAACAAAAACAAAAACCAAACTTAGATTTAAATTAGAATAGACATCTTATGTGAGGATATTATTTAGAGAGTGAGAAAGGATAGATAGAGAAGTAAGAGTGACAAACTTTAAGTACTTCTCAGTTTTCCACAAAAATAGTCTGACTTGGAAGTCTTGAAGCTATGTCTCTTCTTTTCATTGTACCATCCCCATCATACATTGAGAACTGGAAGGGATCTTAGAATCTCTATGATCTAATCACCTTACTTTATGGGTGAGGAAACTGAGGCCCCATAAAGTATGACCAAAAAAAGAAGTGAGGCAGAAGCAGAAAGAAAGTAGCAAACTTTTAAGCCATTAGCACTGACTAGAAAGTAGGACAGAGGAATTAAAGCTATCAGAAGAGTTCTTATTTATTGTCTTTATATCTTTACTTACTCTTTTCTATCATCCCCATCCTCTAAATAAAATCAAATCTAAATCTAAATCAAATATCAACTTGCCCTGAAAATTAAAAAAAAAAAATAAATTCACATATAGATGTAAAAGCAAACTTTTTCTTTTAGTCAAAAGAAAAGTCAATTGTTGGGAAAGCCATCAATTAATGTCCTGGTATTCATTTGCCACTGTGAAGTGGATCTAAAGATTTGCTTCTTGCTGGCATCAGGTAACGTAGATGCTTCCAGAAGTGGGAATTAAATGACTGTTTGTTGGTGACATGGTCTCCCTTCCATTGAATGGTACCTTGCTGTTTAATAATGTGCTTAAGAGAATCCTGCAGATCTTTGGTGTCACCAGTTGTCTCCATTTCAATAAGAATCACCTTGGAGTCATTCTGCATCAGAGCACAGTGTAAAGCAATCTCTTGCTCATAGGCAAATTCCTCACCATGCTCCACCTGCGGGTTCAATATAATAATTTGCCTGCGGCTCTTCTGTATACATTTTACCATTTCACTAGCTGCATCTGTTAAACAAAGAAAAGAAATGATACTTCTTGTGCTTCTTGATGAGGACGAAGACCTCTTCACTTCCTATGCCTGTTTGTTGATGTGGTTTAAAAAGTTTGAGAGACATAATTTCTGATAATTTAATAAATTTATTAATAGGGCTAGGATATTTGTTAACTAAAAGAGGTCAGTGACCCTCTGAACTGCCAGACTCCTCATGGCTCACAGTTTATATGCCCTTGGAAGAATAGTAGATTCTTCCAAAAGAGTAGCAATCAATTCTGGTTAATAATTAATGAGAAAATGTATATTATAGTTAGATATGGGATCATTCTAATGAAGGTCTTGAGATATGTGACTGGAGTCAGGAGTTCTTGGCCTCAGAAACTTGGTCTCAGATACTAGTTATGTGACCCTGGACAAAACACTTAACCTCTATTGTAAAAAGAAGAAAGAAAGAAGAAAGAAAGAAAGAAAGAAAGAAAGAAAGAAAGAAAGAAAGAAAGAAGAAAGAAAGAAAGAAAGAAAGAAAGAAAGAAAGAAAGAAAGAAAGAAAGAAAGAAAGAAAGAAAGAAAGAAAGAAAGAAAGAAGGAAGGAAGGAAGGAAGGAAGGAAGGAAGGAAGGAAGGAAGGAAGGAAGGAAGGAAGGAAGGAAGGAAGGAAGGAAGGAAGGAAGGAAGAAAGAAAGAAAGAAAGAAAGAAAGAAAGAAAGAAAGAAAGAAAGAAAGAAAAGAAAGAAAGAAAGAAAGAAAGAAAGAAAGAAAGAAAGAAAGAAAGAAAGAAAAGAAAGAAAGAAAGAAAGAAGAAAGAAAGAAAGAAAGAAAGAAAGAAAGATCCTATTTGGATAACTTTTTATGATAAGTAAGTGACCTTGGGCTCTTGAATGCTGTAGGGCAAGCTGTCCATTAGGTCCTACCTATAATATAAAGCTACTAGTGCCAGATATTGATAGATTATATGCCTGTCATCCAAAGATAAGCTTTATAAAGTTTAAATAAAATCATTACCAGAAGAATGGCTGCAGTAACTCATGACACTCTTTACTAAGACCTAGAATTGATAGAATGTAAGATCCTTGAGGGCAAGGATTATTTCATTTTTGTTTTCGTATCTTTAAAACCTAGTACAATACCAAGCACACAGTTGACTAATTGGTTGATTAAAGGAGAAACAATTATGTCCCCAACTCATAGACTGTCTAAATATAAAAGTATCACATGTGGGGTGTACCTAAAATCTTAGTGCAGTTTTAAGTTATTAAAGCTTAATTTCTGGCAATCTTATAATAAAAACAGTTTTATATATAAGTTTATATATATGATTTTATATATATATATGCCTATATATATGATTATATATATACATAAGGGTGTTGGGTATATATGTTTTATATATATGCCCAACTTCCAAACATCACTTCAAACTTTCATGATAACATTAGGAAATTCTATAGCTCTCCTAGTATTTGTGGTAGAAAGAATAAGGAGTAGAAAAGATTATATGCATAATCAAGTATTATCAAAGGTTAAGTTTCCAGAGAGGCTTAACTATCAGAATTTTCATTACTAATAGAGTTTGAAACTTTATGATTTATTTAGCTTTGGAAACAAAGTACAGAAGAACTTGTGGGATAGAAATAAGCTCTGAGCTCCAGGGACTATCTTGCTCAGTTATCCATCATGAGTGAATAAGATGAAATAAGCTTTTATATTTGACAACCCATGATAATTAAAGTGAACTACTGCAACATACTAAAAGTCTCACCTTCTCCAGGCAGAAGGTCTCTTCCATAAATACATAAGCTATATCCACATTTATTTTCAAGAACTTCAGGCAGAATCTGGTGAACAAAATATTCCATGGAATTAACAATCTCAGTCCTTTTTTGGTAGTTTCTGGGATAGATGACATAAGCATCATATATCTTTCCATCTGAAAACAAAAGCAATCAAAGTTCTATCAATGTGCTTAAATGCTTATATGATATATATAATAATATATAAAATATGTTTTATATTATATAATCATATTTCATATATATGTTATATATATACATATATATATATACACACAAACATGTATGAAGTTGTTAACAGATATGTTAAAACTGCCAGTTCAGGGAATTCCACCATATGCCAAATTTTGTTAGGCCTATGGAGAATCCAAAAAAAAAAAGATAAAGATGTGACTTTGATTAATCAGACAACCAACAAACATTTCACATTCATAATGATATGAGGATAGAGAAAAAAAACAGAGCAGCAAAAATTAATATTGATTATATTGATAATATTGATTACTCTTGTTAATAGAAAATAATGAAAATTATTGATGAATAAATTCTATAGGGAGTCTTCTTGATCAATAAGATCATATTATCCAATTTTGTAATAGAGTTCAAAGAAAGCAATTAAATTTGCTAATGTAAATGTCTACCTTTCTACTTATTTTACTTCTGGTAGTTATGATCATGAAAATGCTAAAATTGAAAAGGAGAGGAAGAAGCTAATTGGTAATAACCTGAAAACATAATAAGTATTTGCTAAATAAATAGATGAATGAAATGGATGAATCTAAGACATTTAGCTGAATGAATTATCCTTATTTGCTAAGTAGCCCAGTGGATAGAAAGATAGAATATAAGGCCTGGTGTCAGGGAAACGCATCTTCCTGAGTTCATCCTTGCTCAGACACTTACTAGCTATGTGACCCTTGCTAGGCAAGCCATTTAACTGTTTGCCTCAGTTTCTCATCTGTAAAAATTAGTTGGAGCAAGAAATAGTCAACTACTCCAGTATCTTCACCAAGAAAACTCCAAATGGAGTCACAGAGTCAGACATGAGACTGAATGAGACTGATTGGGTGAAGTTTTCTTAGTATTGAGACTGTCACATAATCCCTATTCCCAGTCTTGAACCCTGGGATGCAGGGAGTCAAGTGGTCTTTAAAAGTCAGACCTTCAAGTAGTGCAGACAACATTGGTCAAGGATGGTTACTTCCTTTTGGTCTATCTAATGAAAAGGCTTGGGTCTTTTGCCTTTTCAATCCTGGACAATCCTGGACAATGAGGAAGCTGGCCAGATTCAGGAGCACAAGGGGGGAACTGGGATGACTCCCAAGTGTGTGTCTGGGCCTCTCCCTTCAGGGACTAAATAAATGCTTTCTCTTGTATCTGAAGATGTCTCTGATTAGTTGATTTGGGAAAGTGGGCTTAGGACGGATCCCACACAAGACTGACCACACAAGACTGCACAACAACAAAAATCAATTATAGGAATTGGTGTATGTTTAGTTTAAAGAAAAACAGAATGCAAAAGGATAAGATGTCTGTCCTTGAATACTTGAAAGACTATGGCATAAAAATAGGATACAATTTGTTCTGTTTGATAAGGAAAGAGGATCAATGAGAAAATTGTTGAGAGACAGATTTTAGTTTATATAAGGAAACACTTCACAACAATTGCAGTTATCCAAAAGTAAAATGTATTATGAAAAACCAAGAATGTCATTTTAGGGGCTGGATTTTATCCTGTAGGCTTGAGGTGGTATTTTGTTTGTTTGATTGGGGTGTGGAGGTGGGAATTGTTTGAAAATAGATTGCCTTTTGGGCTCTTTCCAACTCAGATACGGTGAATTTCTAAATGAGTATTATAGCTAGAATTTGCATAATGTCTGAAGGCTTTCAAAGTATTTTTGTATATTATTTAATTTGATCCTCACAACAGTTTTGTACAATAAGTACTGTTATTGTCTTCATTTTACAAACGAGGAAACCAGTACTAAGAGAAATTAAGTGATGTCAGAGTCATTTTAGCCAGTATATGTGTTGCAGGATTTGAAATCAGGTCTTCTTGATTCCAACTCTAAATTCTATCCTCTACTCCATTGAGTTGCAAATGAGTATGTATGCTTATACACTCATATATGTGGCCATATATAAAATCACTGTTAACAGATACATTAAATCTTCCAGTTTACTGAGCTCTGTTAACTCACTGACCTCTGTTCACATTTGGGCAACACCCAAAGAGAATAAGTAATCATTTTTAATCTCATGTTTTATTAATATTAAAACTAATGGTATTATATAAGCTTCAAGGTATGCAAAGCATTTTAAACATATTTTCTTATTTTATCTTGACAACAACCCTGGGAGGTTAATTACAAACATTAACGTTTCACAATTTCTCAAATAGCTCTGAAATTGGGTCAGTTTTTGCAAATAAGAGCTTCAGTACCAAATTAAAAAAAAAAAAACATAATTGCAAAACAGATTAAAGTTTTGGATAATAATCTCAGCTTGGCTACTGGCCTCTGAGTGTAGCTCAGCTTAAGTTATTGGCAATTATATTCATGATTAAAAATATTAATATATATACTATTTTAATTGAGTTAATAAAGGAGCCATAAAGTAGGAATGTCAAAATAATATGTATGACACCTATGAAATATGTATAACATCTATAAAAACTTTCTAAAAAAGAGAGAAATTTTAAATTCAATACTTACCATCCCTGGATTTATAAGGTCTAGCTACCTCTCGCCACAGCAATATAAAATCAATCCAGAATATTTTTAATATTACTATTAATGTAATAATTAAGATTAACAAAGTAATAAATCCTGCAAGCATGTAGTAGGTGCTTTGTTGACCAGCTATTATGAAAAAATAATGAGAAAAGAAGAGATGAAGAAGGAAGAAAAAAAAATGTAATTAAAACTAAAGCAAGGTAGAATGAATAGCATCATATTTAAAAAAAATTTTTTGACCAAAAGTTGGTCTTCACTTGCAATCATATATTTGTTGTCTATTCAAAATTTTCATGGCCTATATTGATGTCAGTCATTAACAACATATTTAGCACTATATGCAAGATCATTTAGGCACTGGCAAGAGCAGAAACTTCAAAGAAATACAAGGACAGTCAAGACAATTAGCATCTATATGATAAGGTAAAATATCTCCATTCAAAAAAGTAACAATTTAATAAGAATAAGCATGCAATGGAAGCCAAACAGGTAAATAAATCTTTGACTCTGGATTCTCTTTGTCCCATAATCCTGTCTACTCTCTCTTCTGAATGTTTCTCTTTTTCCCTTTCTAGACCCACTGTTCATTTTAATTTGGACTCTTATCACTTTTATATAGACTATGGCAGCAATCTCCAAATTAGAGACATTTGAAAGTAAGAGAGTTTATTCTTATCTAGAAGAGTTAAGTAATTAGTTATTTATTTAGATAAGATAGATAATAGAGATGTAAATATTACATTAACTGCTTATTAAGTGAGAGGCACTATATGCAGAGATAGAGATATAAATATACTCAAGCAAAACTGCCCCTTTAGTCAAGTAATGTATCCTAATTGAGGAAGACAAAAACAATAGAGAAGGAAGATAGAGGGGAAAGGAAAATGGTTACTAAACCAACAACAGCTTAGGTGTGGAGTGAAGAAATCCAGAGAGCTTAGTCCAGGTGAAAGTTCCTAAAATGGAATGGTCTCAAGATGGAAATTATCAATCAGGAGAGCAGGACCTCAGGATGGGAGATTTTTCACTGGGGTAAAAAAAAACAAGCTAGGTGGTGCAATGGTACTTGGCATGGAGTCAGAAAGAATTCTGACTTCCTGAGGCCAGATCTTCCTGAGTTTAAATTTGGCCTCAAACATTTACTAACTGTATCTTGGGTAAGTCACTTAAACCTGTTTGCCTCAGTTCCTGATCTGTAAAATGGGCTGGAGAAGGAAATGGCAAACCATTCCAGTGTCTTTACCAAGAAAACCCCAAACAGTGTCACAAAGAGTCAGACACTATTGAAACAACTCAACAACAACAACAAAGAGACAAAAAAGCAGAGGAAAAAAAATGGAAAGTGAATTAGGGAAGTCCAAAATGTTCAGGAAAGCTTATAGGGATAATGACATTTTATGCACATTAAGATTTGCAAAGCTATTTAAACATATTAAAAGATATAATCCTCACAAAAATCCTATAAGGTAGATACTATAGTTGTTATTTTTCCCATTTTATAGTTGGGGGAAAAGGGCCAAAAAACTAAAGACACTTGTATTCAAACCCTGATATAACTGACTCCTTTAGAGTCTTAACTGTTTCTTGTATAGTACTTTTCCCAGGACAATTTATTGCCTCTTAATATAAGACTTGAGATGGGCTTTGAAGGATGGCTAGATTTCAGAGGATGGCTAGATTTCAGAATGACAGAATTAAGGATGTTCAATAGGAAATAATGGAATAGGCAAAAGTAGAAAGACAGAAATGTACGAGACATATTTGGAGAATAAGGAGTAACATAGTTTGGCAACAGTGAAGGTTTTCTTCACGAAAATAAGTTTAGAAAAATAGGATATGGTGAGATTATAAAGGACTAGGAATGCCAGGCTAGGCATTCAGATTTTATCCTCCAGGCTCTAGATTGTCATTGAAGTTTGATTTATTTTTTTCTTAGGGAGTTCTTTGTTATTTTGGTTGGTTGGCTGCTTTTTAAGCCAAGGGAGTAACAGAAAGAAGTAAGAAAGCATTGACCAAAGGACAATTAGTTCATTAATTATTATGACACTGTTAATCAAAAATCAAAAGATATATTTTCAGATATTACTTAATGATCCTGATGAGACATACAAAGTTCATCTTATTACTTATTGCTAATTAAATCTCTTAACAAATGATAATTAACATTTGAGTCCATTTTCTTCTGCATTTGATTCTCTTCCAAGTGTCTTAGGTCATTGCGTTTAAGATTGGTATAAACAATTCAACTTTACTTGATAAGGATCATGCTGACAATAATATTCAAAGTGGACTGGAGTCCAAGCTAACATTTTAAATTTATTCAGGCACTCTGAGTGCTGCATAGAAAAGAAATTTGAAAGAAAAAGTAGAAGTATAAAAGACAAAAAGTGAAAAGGCATAGCAATAAGCAATGGTATAATCCAGCCACTCTGAAGAGCAATTTGGAACTATGCTCAAAGAGTTATCAAACTCTGCATACCCTTTGATCCAGCAGTGTTATTACTGGGCTTATATCCCAAAGAGATCTTAAAGAAGGGAGAGGGACCTGTATGTGCAAGAATGTTTGTGGCAGCCCTCTTTGTAGTGGCCAGAATCTGGAAACTGAGTGGATTAATTGGAGAATGGCTGAATAAATTGTGGTATATGAATATTATGGAATATTATTGTTCTGTAAGAAATGACCAACAGGATGATTTCAGAAAGGCCTAGAAAGACTTACATGAACTGATGCTGAGTGAAATGAGAAGGACCAAGAGATTGTTATATACTTCAACAACAATACAATATGAGATCAATTCTGATGGATGTGGCCATCTTCAACAATAAGATGAACCAAATCAGTTCCAATAGAGCAGTAAGGATCTGAACCAGCTAAACCCAGTGAAAGAACTCTGGGAGATGATTATGAAACACTACATAGAATTCCCAGTCCCTCAGTTTTTGTCCGCCTGCATTTTTGATTTCCTTCACAGGCTAATTGTACACTATTTCAAAGTCCAATTCTTTTTGTACAGCAAAACAATTGTTTGGACATGTGTACATATATTGTATTTAACTTATACTTTAACATATTCAACATGTATTGGTCAATCTACCATCTGGGGGAAGGGGTGGGGGGAAGGAGGGGAAAAGTTGAAACAAAAGATTTTGCAATTGGCAATGCAGTAAAATTACCTATGCATAAAATTTTTGTAAAAATTAATTTAATTAATTAATTTAAAAAGAGTAATGTGGAAAAAAATAAGCAGTGGTATATAAGTGGAAAAACATAGAGATTTGGCTGAAAATTTTAGTGCATGGAGAATATTAGCATGAGATAGGTAGGATGATGCCAAATTCTGGAGGTCTTTGAGGCAAAAAGAAGTTATTGAAGATTTTTGAGTAGTGAAGTGGCATGTCAGGAAGGAAAGAAGTAAAAAACCAGAGGAAAGAAAGAAGGAAGAAAGGGAGGAAGGAAGGAAGGAAGGAAGGAAGGAAGGAAGGAAGGAAGGAAGGAAGGAAGGAAGGAAGGAAGGAAGGAAGGAAGGAAGAAAGGAAGGAAGGAAGGGAAGGAAGGAAGGAAGGAAGGAAGAAAGGAAGGAAGGAAGGAAGGAAGGAAGCAAGGAAGGAAGGAAGGAAGAAAGGAAGGAAGGAAGGAAGGAAGGAAGGAAGGAAGGAAGGAAGGAAGGAAGGAAGGAAGGAAGGAAGGAAGGAAGGAAGGAAGGAAGAAAGGAAGGAAGGAAGGAAGGAAGGAAGGAAGGAAGGAAGGAAGGAAGGAAGGAAGGAAGGAAGGAAGGAAGGAAGGAAGGAAGGAAGGAAGGGAAGGAAGGAAGGAAGGAAGGAAGAAAGGAAGGAAGGAAGGAAGGAAGGAAGCAAGGAAGGAAGGAAGGAAGAAAGGAAGGAAGGAAGGAAGGAAGGAAGGAAGGAAGGAAGGAAGGAAGGAAGGAAGGGAGGGAGGAAGAAGAAAGAGCTAAAAATGACTCCAGATATGATTGATGGACCAATGACCTATTCCAGGTTTCAATCTTATCCCTTTCTTAAAAGATATTAGTTGCTATTTAGTATTTATTGTATAAGATATTGAATGGAATAAAAAGGATATCCTCAAATTCAGATTAAGTGATTAAACTAAGAAATCTTATCAGCCCCCCATAATAAAAATGGGGAAGATGATAGTTAAGTGATAGTGACTGTCTTGTGCTCAGGTTCTGTGAGAAAATTTTCCTATTGGAAAAACTACAACACAGAAATAGCAGGATTACTCTTCAGAGGTCACCTCTCTCTACCACAACCAAGTTGCCTTTCATATACTAGTTGTGTGACTCTGGCCAAGTCACTTATCCTCTCTCCCTCAGGCATTTCTCTAAAATTACACATGGCAGAGAAAGTATTGTCTCCATCCATTCTTCATTGAGAGATCCTTACTTTAAAAGATCAAACACATGAATCATAAGTAACATTGTGCTACTTCCTCACAAGTCCTCCAATGAAATTAAAATGTAATTGGGAAATATTTAACAAAATAAATAAAAAACAATAGAACATAATTTGTGGTTTTCAAAATAAATGTGGTTCAACAAAATAAATAATTCCACTAATAAAATAAGTAAATTATTAAGCCATAAATAATAACAGTAAGAAGTATGAAAATATCATAGTACTTATATGTAATAATATAAATGTGCACAAAAAATTGAGAAATAGGTGTCCTGAGGTAGTGGAGAAAGAACTATCCTAAGACTCAGAAAGAACTGAGTTTAATTCCAATCTCTAACACACATAGTTGGGTAATCCTAATCAAACAATTTAACTTCTCAGTGTATCAGGAAACTATCCAGTATTTTAAAGTATATTACAAATGTAGATTTACATTGGTAGAATTTCCTCAGGATTTCCTTAGGAAGAGTTCCCTTTGCCAAAGAAATTTCGGGTTTAGATCCATTTCTCCCTCCCCAATCCCTTGTCTAAGTATATGATCTATATACTCAGCATAAATAGGATATAATAAAGATAAATAACATTCATTGATTTGGGTAATTTAATTCAATAAACATTTTTTTGTTCTAATTCAATAAACACTTTTTGTTCCCACTAACCAAGGAACTGTTAGGTACAATTATATCCTAAATGGATCATTTAATAGCATTTTAATTCAATAAGGTCATAATTTTAGAGTTATTAAGAATTTTCAAGGTCATTTAATTCAACCTCCTTTACCCTCATTTTATAGATAAGTAAGCTAGTGACAAAATGATTTGCTCACACTTAGAGAGCTAACAATAGAGCTGGGATTCAAACCTAGATCTTTTGACTCTTGTATCAGAAATTTTTCTGTCATAAGATGGGTACTGTACCTATTATCTTCTGAAGTTGAATAAAGACATGGATCTTTCACTTCTTTGATAATAAAGTGTTTTCATTAAAATCATATGCTAATATTATAGGACAAATCCAAAGCAGATCTCAGAAGTTATCTTTTTTTTTCAGTTAAGTCATTTTTCAATCATCTTCAACTTTTTCATAACCCCATTGGGGATTTTATTGGCAAAGATATTGAAATGGTTTGTCATTTTTTTCTTCAATTCATTTTACAGATAACAAAATTGAGGCAAATAGGGTTAAGTGATTTCTCAGGGTTATATAGTTAGTAAATGAAACCAGATTTGAACTCAGGAAGATGAGTCTTCCTGACTCCAAGTCCAATATTCTATCTACTATGCCACTAGTTATCTAATTATCTTATTAGATTCTTCCACCCCAATTTTATAAATGAAGAAACTAAAACCGAGAGAGGTTAACTATCCAAAGTTACATAACTATTAAATGTCAGAGATGTGGATTTGAACCTAGGTTTACTAACTCCACAAGCATCGTTCCTTCCACTGGACGAAACTGCTTCCCAAAGTTAGTAAGAACAGATTTACGAATTTCAGAAACAATCAAAAAGTGTGTGTGTACGCAGACACATCATTATAATAATAAATGTATTACAGGGCCGATAAGAGTATTGGAGTCCAGGAAAAGAAAAATATGATGCAAGAGCTGAAGGGCCAAAAAAAAGTAGAAAAGCATGTTTCTGAAATAGAAGAGAAAGACTCACAAAATATTGTTCCCTAACTGGGTCATGGGAAAGCCATACTCTCAGAGATGAATGGCATCAATTGTATGGCATCCATTCTACATCAAGAAAATGCTCACAGTTTGCACAGTTTGCAGGAAATAATTAAGCCAACCTTGTTGATCAAGATCTGACAAAAGTAGAAACAGAAATATATGACAAAAACATCCAAATATATCACCAACATTTTCACAGACAGATCAAAAATAGCCTTTACTTCTTACTTGTCTTTTTCATTCTGATTCTTATACTGTGTTCTTTGAATCCATGCTCATTCAAAGCCCAACAATAAAATTCCAAGGAGAGATCTTCTCTCTTCACATTAGTTATTCTTAAAGTGACCGTTTTACAATTCAAGTTTTCATTAGACCTAAGAAACCAAATTATTACCTTTAATAGTTATTCTATAGGTTGCAAAATTCATGAAAGGAAAAAAATATTTAAGCCCAACTAATATTACTTTGGTGCTTCATTTTCCTCATGAAATCGGGGATTTTTGATGCAGTTAATAACGTTCTTCTTTTTAATACACCATGCAACTTGCTCTATTATTTGCATGCCTTTTCCCAAACAAACTCTACACACCACACTCACATTGATTCCTAGACAGAAATTAAAAAAAAAAATTAAATTACTGATGTATTCTCTTTCTTTTTCTTATTAAACTGAATTAATTAATCAATTCTCATTAATTAAATAAATTTTTATTTTATCTCTCTTCCACTTTCCCCTTCCTTATAGAAAGTGGGGAGAAAAACAGAACTCAATTTAACAAATATTCATGGTCAACTATTGTACAAAAATATTCGTACCAGTTATTTCTGTGGTGGCTAAGAATTGGAAATTGAAGAAATGCATATCAATTGGAAAATGGTTAAATAAACAATGGTATATGATTGTGAAGGAATATTTTTGTATTATAGGAAATGATAAGCAGGATGATTTCAGGCTTACATGAATGGATGCAAAATGAAGTGAATAGAACCAGAAGAGCATTATACACAGTAACAGCAGGAGAACAAGGAGGGGATAGAATTTGGAATTCAAAACAATCTTTTACATGTCTAAAATTATTTTAACATGTAATTGAGGGAAAATAAAAAAATATATAAAATTTACATAATCAAACAAAACAAATTTCCACATTTACTATGTCCAAAAATGTGTATCTTATTTTGTACATTAATTCCATCACCTCTCTGTCTAAATGTGGCTAATATTCTAGTACTCTGGAATCATGGAAGGCCAATGCACATTGTCTTTTGACAATAACAATTTTGAAATTGTTGACCACAATGTTATTGCATAAATTGTTCTATTAATTTTACTATGTATCATTTCGTATAAGCATTCTAAAGTTTCACTGAGAACTTTTTTTTAACTTCTTTTAATGTAATAGTCTTTCACTACATTCATATACCTTAAATTTTTTAGCCATTTACTTACTGAAAGATACTCCCTTAGTTTTCAGTTCTTTGCTGACACAAAAAAGGCTGTTATAATTTTTTTTAACATAGGGGTTCTTGTTCTCTTTTTAAAAAATCTCTTTGGGGTATAGGCTTAGTTATGGTATTCCTAGGTCAAAGGATGTTCACAATTTACTGACTTTAAGGTCATGGTTCCAAATTGCTTGTCAGAATGACTGGAACAATTCATAACCCCACTAAGAATATGCCTGTTTTAAACTTTTTCTATACAGAAAAAGCAGTTTGGGACAGTGTAAAAAGCACTGAATCAAGAATCAGAAGAACTAGTCCTAGTCCTGTATTTGCTAATAATTCCCTTTTATAACTTTAGGCAGATCACTTTACCTCCCTGGATCTCAGTTTCTTCATTTGCAAGATAAAAGTATTGATCTCAATAATGTCTAAAATCACTTCCCATTTAAATATTTCTGAGTACAAAAGTATAAACTAATTACTTCTAATTCAGTTCCAGTTGATCAATGATGGACAGAATCAGCTACACCCAGAGAAGGAATTGAGTGTAAACTGTTTGCACTATTGTCTTTCTTCCCAGGTTACTTTTACCTTCTGAATCCAATTCTTACTGTGTAACAAGAAATTCGGTTTTGCACACATATATTGTATCTAGGATATACTATAATACCTTTAACATGTATGGGATTGCCTGTCATCTATGGGAAGGGGTGAGGGAAGGAGGGGAAAAATTTTGGAACAGAAGTGAGTACAAGAGATAATGTTGTAAAAAAAAATTACCCATGTATATGTACTTTCAAAAAATTATAATTATAAAATTAATAAAAATAAAATAAAATAAAATAACTACTTCTTTTTAAAAATGTATCTCTTTCCTTCTGCCTTATATTTCTATTCCCCCTTCCCTTCATCTATCCTTCTATTTCCATCTTCCTTTCATTCCTCTTAATGACAGATAAGGCTGAAATTTTGCTTTTACCACCCTTCTTCATATACCCTTAGGAGAAATTTGTAAAGTCAAAGAGACATAAAACTTTATCAAGTTTAAATTATGATATTGTTTACATTTTTAACGAGCTTTTTCAGATTGATATTTTACTTCAGAATTACAAAAGCAGCTACTTTGGTAAGACAGTGTTAATGTCATAGAGATTGTACGAGAGGGTCTCATGAAGCTCTATTCTCAGAAATTTCCTTCTATAAATCTCTGAGAGTCAGAGAATTCCATTTAACCTAACTCTTAGCCTTGTAGAAGATTCAGGTTTAATTTTTTTCTTTATTTTTAATTCAGAAAAGCAATATTTAAAAATACATACACAAAGAACATTTCCCTTTATTTTAGAGAAAACTACAGGGGACTACTCTCAATCTTCTGAGATTTTGACAGGGTTATTTAAATGAGTAGATCATGGGAATGCCATGAATATAATTATGTACATTTTAAAAAACTTTTGATATCTCTTGATAGAAAAAATGAAGAGATATGAGCCTGATTGATGCTAATACTTAATGGATTCAGAAGTTAGTTAAAAGATAGACTCAAAAAATAGCTATTAAAAATTCAACATGTACTTGGCAGTCCCCAATTTTCCAGTCCACCATGATGGCATTTGAAGAAATTCTTACCAAGCTCTACTTCTATTACATCATGATTCACAGGGTAAGTAATTTCTGGAAGCATAGAATAGTTACTTTCACCTTTAAAGTAAAGGAAAAGAGAATATTGAGTGTTAATTGTGTCAGGAACTTGAAGCTCAGATTCTGAATTATCATTTATTTGCAGAATGTTCTTCAATGGAATCAGAGAAAACTAAGAAAACCAAATGGAAGAAGCCCAATCACAATTAGGGATCAGTCTGTCTTCTGAACTGCTTACAGTGTCCCATTAATCTATTTGATTCCTGCAGAGGAAAAGATATTCTTTCCATTATAAGAAACCTGGCTGCCAGTACCTTTCAAACTTAGCTGGTAATCCTGTGAAGTCTAGACCTAAATATAAAAAGCTATAAAGGGTAATTACAAAGGCATTAATGGAAATTTTATGGTCTGGCTTAAAGAAATTATAGGCATAGGTCTCTAATGTTTTTTCATTTTCATTTTAAAGGTTTTTTGTTTGTTTGGAGTGTGTGTGTGTGTGTGTGTGTGTGTGTGTGTGTGTGTGTGTGTGTGTGTGTGTGTGTGTGTTTATTGGTTAATTTGGTCTACTTGTGATTTCAGCCTTATAGGGAATTTCTAGAATGGAACTCCTAGCTCTCCCACTTCTAGCTATTTGACCATGACCAAGGTATTCCACCTCTCTAGGATTCATTTTTCTTAGGAGCAAAATTGAATTTGATGATTTCTAAGGGTCTTTTCATCTTCAAATTCTATGATCTACAGATTTACAACTCAGCAACTTAGAGTTTTAGAAGAGTTACCTGAAGATCTGAAAAATTAACTTAAGTACGAATTGACAATAGGTCTCATATTTGGAACTTGAAAGCAAGTCTTTCCAAAACCAAAACAGTGAGGTGGTAAAATGGATGAAGCAATGGGCCTGGAATTAAGAAGACTAGATCAAGTCTGGTCTCAGACAAACTGGTCAAGTTATTTAACTTCTGCTTATCTCTGTTTCCTCAGTTGTAAAATGGAGTTAATACCATCTTTCTCCCACAGTTGTTCTATAAAAAGTGCTTGTTACTTCTCCTGCCTCTTTTCTAAGACCAGCCCTTGAACCATTATACTATACTGCCTTCATTCAAATAAATGTCAAATATATCAGGTGACATGATTTAATTTTATAAACCAGACTACATTAGTGAATCTTGGCTTCCCCAGAAACCATGATACACTGTCATTTGTTTCACTGAGTGACCTTTTCCTCATTTCTCTCGAAAATCCATAGAATATATATTTAAGAATTAGAGATTTAAAAAGAAATTCATTTTGACAGTCACTTATTATTGAATTACTTTAGTTATGTCAACTCTCCATGTCCCCATTTAGAGTCTCCTTTGCAAAAATACTGAAATAATTTTCTATTTTCTTCTCCACTTAATTTTACAGATGAACTAGGTTAAGAAACAGGGTTAAAAGACTTGCTTAAATCATACAGCTAGTATCTGAGGCTAGATTTGAACTCAGGACCTCTGGACTCTAGGGCTAGCACACTATTCACTGCACTACCTAATTGTACTTCATCTCCAAAGATAACCTTTCCTTGACTTTGATGTACTTTCAAGTAATCATCATATATCTCATACCTTTCTCTGTCAAACTTCTAGGAGGAAATCGCTATATTCAATTTCAATATTTTTAATCATACCCACTCAGGGTATTTGGCTTCTCATTCCTACCACTACAATGAAACTTCTCTTTTTAAAGTCACTAATAATTTCTTTATTACCAAAGCCAAATGAATCTTTTATTATTCCTCATTTTTGTTTTTGTTTTTTTAAAAACTTAATTAAAGTATTTAATATTGTTTCTAGTCCCTTCCCATTTTTAGTATCTTTCCACTGAAATCTAGAATACAGCATTGGACTAGTTTTCATCTCTTTTGACCCCTCCTAAATCTTCATTGCTGGATCTTCTTCCTCCTGGAGTGAGTTGTCATTTCCTTTTACAGCTCATTTTACAGATGAGGGAACTGAAGCAAACAGGGTTAAGTGTCTGAGATGAAGGTTCCATCAGTCTTTGTTCTTGGTCTTGATTTCTAAACATTTGTACTTTGGAACTTCATGTTTCTAAGAGTATAGATCCCTACCATCAGATGATATACAAATCTCTATTTCCAGTTCTGATCACTTCTCTCACCCCTAGTTTAAAATTTCCAGTTATATGATGGATATCTCCACCTGAATGTCTAGAACATTACTAAATTCAAAACTGAATTCATTATCTTCTTCATCAGATCTATTCCTCTACAAATCACCCATCATTCAGATTCCAAATCTCAGAGCCATTCTTCATTGTTATGATTTCCTTACATTCCCACCCACCCTACTGCTGTCAAATCAACAGTACCACCACATCTTTTTTCTTTTGCCTCTTCTATTCTCATAGTCGAGTTACTAACCACTCCCCCCACTTTTATTATTCTCTTATTTTCTCTGTTCTCTCCAAATCATCCTGCAGCTTCCAGGGAATCTTCTTAATGTATAGTTATAACCACGATTGTTAAATATTTTTAGTGGTTTCCCATTCCTTGAAAAACAAGTTACAACACAAAATATAAATTCCTTAGCCAGGCATTCATGACATCTACAATTTAACCAATCTACTTTTATTTTTTACACTATTCTCCTTAATACATTCTGCACTATGGCCAAACTATACTGTGATGGATTTGGAGTCAAAAGACCAAATTTCAAGTACTGACCCCACCATTTATTCCCTGTGTGGGACCTTAAATAAGCCATTTGGATTTTATTAGGCTCAGTTTTCTAATATGCAAAGTGAGATGCCCAATTAAATGGAGGGGGCTCAATTACCTTTAAGGTTTCTTCTACATCTAACTCTAGCAGCCTATGAATTTATGATCCTGATTTTCAATTTATATAGGTAATGGGAAACATTATATGGCAATTTGATGATCTCACTGTCCCACTATTATAACACAGTTTTAAAGCCACATATATATATATATATATATATAAGAAAAATGTACTATTGACAAAACCATTTTTCTTTGTAAAATCAAGTATGATGACAAAAGGAATAATTGTGATTTGGAGATATCCATCCTTAATATCATCATTAGAGATCATCAAAGAACATGACATAGGATGGAGGGAGAGAATTTAAAAGAGTATATATATTTTCAAAAAGAATTATTACGGGGCAGCTAGGTGGCGCAGTGGATAGAGCACCAACCCTGAAATCAGGAGGACCTGATGGTCTCAGACACTTAACACTTCCTAGCTGTGTGACCCTAGGCAAGTCACTTAACCCCAGCCTCAGGGAAAAAAAAAAAAAAAAGAATTATTTATTTTTATCAAAGACTTCATTGTCATACAGCAATTTACCTTGAAATATAAATGGCTTAGATGCAGTCACATTATAATTGATTCCATTTTCACTGTAAATGAATTTACAGGTATAAATGCCTGCATCAGCAGCAGTTGGATTTTTAATTATCAGGTAATCTTTATTTGCATAGTAACCTTGTCCTTTGAGGGCTTTACAATTCTGAAAAATAAAATTGTATTCAATATCCATCTATCCTTAAAGGTCTAAATTAATTATCTAGCATCAATTAATATCATTGTTATTTTTCACTTACTTTAAACCAGTCCACCCGAACTATTTCATCATAAAGTTCAATTGTAGGACAATGAATCATTGACTTTATATATGTTCCTTCTTCTGGCATATATAAAAGGTCTTGTGGGACTTTACAATCATGTTGTTTGGGATAGATGGTAATATTAACATATCCACTAAAAGATCCCTTGGGGCTGTTAAAACAAAAGGAATAAAATTCACATATTTTTAAAACCACTGAGTATTTCTGAAAGGAAACAAGTCTAACCATAATCATTGTTCATTATTTTTATATTTTATGAAAACTGATATAGAAGAATCCTTTTCTTGGGGGAAAAAATAATGCCTATGAGACTCCTAGGAAGATGAAGAAGAAAGTTGCAATAAAATCTACCTCTTTGTAATTTCCCCTTAAAAAAAAAAAAAAGTCAATTGAAATTCTGAAAAGAAATTAAAAAAATAAATAAAATTGCCAAAAATTCTTACAAGAAATTGAAAATTTACCTAAGAAACAATGAACACATTCAACACACACATATATATATATATATATATATATATATATATATATATATATATATATATATATATATATATATATATATATATATATATATATACATAACACATATACATATATATATATTAATATTATGGCTACATAATATTAATATTATAAATATATAGAATATGTGTGTGTCTTATGGGAAGAGAGAAATATATACTGGAAAAATAATACTGGTATAGTGAAAGAGAGTAATCAATATCATCAGAAATGGTACAAGAAATTAAGTGTCATATCAAGGAATAAAAATAGTAAGAGTAAGTTTTTTGGGTTTTTTTTTTTTAATGGATTAAAATTTGACAAAAGAAAGTAGAAGGTAAATTTGACAACTCTAAAGTTATATGAGGATTAAACTCCTTTGTAAAAATCACAAGTTAATGAATGTATAAAACTGAACAAATATGTTCCCTGTAAAAAATATATTTAATACAGGGGAGTAAAGCCAAGATATAGGAGGGTAAAGCCAAGATAACAGAGATTAGAAAAAACACTGCCTAAGTTATCTCTAGCTTTAACACTAGAACAAACCTTTGAATGGATTTTGGAGTGGCAGAATCCCCAAATATTTAGAGTATAATAGTTTTCCAGTTTAAGATATCTAGGAAGTACTTCAGGAAAGGTCTATCTCAGTTGGGTAGGGGGAATGTAGCACACCACTGGGGAAGCCTAGAGCAAGGAATCTAGCAGAAGACTCCTAGCTAAAATACTGCAGGGTTGTCTACTTTGTCTGGTTCAGAAGGCCAGTAGATAAGCAGACCGGCAGTGAGACCCACAACTACAGAAGGTAAGTTGTGAGTCCCTGAACCTCAGCATAACAGATAGGAATTGACCAGGCCTGCCCAGCACAGTCAGTGAGAAATTCCTGTTGCCCTATAGAGGAAGCTGATACAATCTCTGCTGTGCCCTCTGAGCAGAATTCCACTTTTAAAAATGAGCCAAAAAAAAGAAAGAAAGAAAGACAACAAAGCCAACTACTCACTGGATTAGTCTTCCAATTTAAAGCATTTGCCTTATTTTTTTAAAAAATGAGCAAAAAAGCAAAAAGAGGTCTGACTATAAAGCTATTAGGGAAGATCAGAAGTCAAACCCAAAAGAGGACAGCAGGGGCAAAATGCTTTAAGGTAAAGCTTCAAAGGGGTGTATGAACTGGTCTCCAATTAAAAAGGCTCTCTTGGAAAAGTTTTAAAAAGATCTTAAAAGATGGAGAGAAGAAAACTGGGGAAAAGAAATGAGAATATTCAGGAGAGTTATGAAAGTTTGCAGGGAGAGAGAGAGAGAGAGTGTGTGTGTGTGTGTGTGTGTGTGTGTGTGTGTGTGTGTGTGTGTGTGTGTTTGAAGCCAACATCTTGTAAAAAGAAGCACAGAAATTGAATGAAGAAAACATCTGTTAAAAAGATAAAATTGGTGAAATGGAAAAAAGCCTGAATAATTGAACAGTGCAATTGGTCAGATACAAAGGGAGTTTAAAAAAAAATCTAACTGAAGAAAATAACTCACTAAAAATTAGAATTAGATAAATGAAAGTAAATGATTCAATGAGACATTATGTCAAACAAATTTTTTAGAAAATGAAAAGATAGAAAAAAATGTAAGATATGTCATTTAATGATTCAATGAGACATCATGTCAAACAAATTTTTTAGAAAATGAAAAAAATATAAAAGTATATAAAATATGTCATTGGAAAAACTGACCTGGAAAATAGATCCAGGAAAGCTAGCCTAGGAATTATTGTTCTAACTGAAAGCCATGATGGGGGAAAAAAAAAAAAAAGCCTGGACAACATCTTTCAAAAAATCATTAAGGAAAACTACCTTGATATAGTGAAAGAGTCCACTGATCATCTCCTGAAAGAGATCCCAAAATGAAAACTTCAAAGAATATAGTAGTTAAATTCTGTGATTACCAGGTCAAGGAGAAAAAATTCAAGCAGCCAGAAAGAAACAATTCAAATATTGAGGAGCCACAGTTTACCAGTTTCCACATTATATTGGAGGTCTAGAATATGATATTCCAGAAGGTGAAGGAACTTAGACTAGAACCATGAATCAACTAGCCAGCAAAATTAAGCATTATATTTTGGAGGGAAAGAAAGATATATAATGAATTGGAGAATTTTCAATCATTTCTGATGAAAGGACCAGAGTTCAACAGAAAATTTGCTCTTCAAAATCCAAGATTTAAGAGGAGCATAAAAAGGTAAATGGAAGAAAAAAATAAAAATAATTTTTTAGAATTTTACAGGTTTACATCCCTACATAAGTAATTCTTGAGAACTGTAGCTTTGTCAGGGAAATTAGAAGGGGTAAACTTAGAGGATGTAGGCATAAGTTGGCTTTAATGTGATGATATAAAGGAAGGTAAAATGGGGGTAAATTACATCACATGAAGAGACGCAAAAGATCTATTATAGTTGTAGGAAAGAAGAGAGGGGAATGAGCATTGTTTGAACTCACATATTAGGCTCAAAGAGGGAATAACATTCTTGATTTAGTATATGGTAGTAGGAGGAAAAGGGGGAAGGGAAAGGGGGAAGCTAATAGGGCAAAAGTAGAAGGGGAAAGGGATGAGAAGGGAGGGAAATGAAAAATAGGAGGAGAGATTGAATGAGGTAGTGGGTCAGAAGCAAAATACTAGTGAGGAGGTAAAGAATGAAAAGAGAGAGCGAAATAGTTGGGGAAATTAGGGTAGGGAGAAATACAGAATTAGTAATCTTAACTGAGAATGTGAATGGGATGAACTCTACCACAAAATGGAAGCAAATAGCAGAGTTGATTAAAAGCCAGAATCTTACAATATGTTGTTTACAAGAAGCACATTTAAAGTAGAGAGATACACGTGGAGTAAAAATAAAAAGCTGGAGAAGAATATATTACGTTTCAGCTGAAGGAAAAAAAGCAGGAGTAACCATGCTGATCTCAGATCAAACAAAAGCAAAAATAGATCTAATTAAAAGAAATAAAGAAGGAAACTACTCTTGATAAAGTAGTACCATAGATAATCTACCATATTAAAGTACCATAGATAATGGAGTAATATCAATACTTGACCTATATGTACCATATGGTATAGCATCCAGATTCGTTGTGAAAAGAAATAGACAGAAAACTATACTAGAGGGAAATTCCAAATTCCCTTTTTTAGAACTAGATAAATCTAACCACAAAATAAACAAAGAAGTTATGGATATGAATAGAATTTTAGAAAAGTTAGGTATGATAAATATTTGGAGAATTTTGAATGAAGATAGAAAGGAATATACCATTTTCTCAGACATATTCATAAAAATGGACCATATATTCAGGTGTAAAAACCTGACCATCAAATGAAAAATGGGGAATTGATGAATATGCTATGGTATGTGAATGTAATGGAATATTGTTCTGTAAGAAAGGATGAGCAGGATAATTTCAAAAAAGCCTGGAAAGATTTAAATGAAATGATGCTAAGAGAAGAGAGCAAAACCTAGAGAACACAGTAACAAGAAGATTATATGATGATCAATTGTGATGGATTTGAGCCTTCTCAATAATATGATGTTTTAAGACAATTCCAGTAGACTTGGGATGGAAAGTGCCATCCACATTCAGAGAGAGAACTAGGAAGACTGAATGTGGATCAAAGCATAGTATTTTCACTTTTTGATGTTGTTTGTTTTCTTTTGTTTTTTTTTTTTTTCCTTTCTCATTTTTTTCCCCTTTTGATCTGATTTTTCTAGTGTGGTATGATGAATACAGAAAAATATTTTTTAAAAATTACTTTTAACCTATATTGGATTGCTTGCTGTCTTGAGAAAAATTTGGAACATAAGGTTTTTCTAAGTGAATGTTGAAAACTTTGCATGTATTTGAAAAAATAAAATACTAATAAAAATTTTTAAAAAAATATTTAATGCTAAAAGATATCAAGATATACATATGTAAAGGGTTGAAACTCTTGAGTCAATACACTGGGGTAAGACAATCAAGCACTTGAGGCTAATTACCGATTGGACAATACTCTATAAAAATATGCTTGGAAAATGGCCCTTCCCACTATCCTGTGCTGGTCCAATCGTTTGGTGTATACAGAGAATTGTGGGAAGGACTAAAGGTGCAGTGAGACTAGCCAGGGTCACTTTGGGGAGAGAGATGAAGAGGTGAGGTTGCAGAGATCCTACAGATCCACTCTCTTCATTTCTAGTGCTAAAGACCTAAAATAAAGACTTTTGCTTATCCTGACTCTGGCTGATTCTAAGATATCCAGGGTGCTAGTGTGATCGCCATATATATAGATTCAAATTATTCTTATGGACTAAAACTTATCACATTACACTTTGCTCAAGAAAATACACAAATGCAGGGAAGATATCTGACAATATTTTAAAGAAAGAAATCATTTCGTATTCAAAGGTAGCTTAGAAAGCATATTAATTTTGAATAATAGTTAGACATATTTTTAAAAGCTTATTTTTCCTAAAAAATAAAAAGATTGAAAATTAATAATAGTAGGAATGTTCAGTATTATCATCACTGAATATGATAAGCATGTTGAAACAAAAATTTGCAATATATGATTAACTAGATTTAATGAATATATAAAGATAATACAATATAAAAGGAATATATATACATTTTGGCCCAAATATAAGAGTAAATTAATTAATCACAAAATGAATTATGCTGTAAGTCATAGGCAAATTTAGAAATCAAATCTTAAATTGTACATATAGATCATAACATAGTAAAGTTAGTATACATATATATATATATGTATATATATATGTATATATGTGTATATATATATGTATGTATGTATGTATATTTATTTATTTATTTATTGCTGAGGCAATTAGGGTTAAGTGACTTGCCCAGGGTCACACATCTTGTGCCTGGTAGGAGTTACACAAATAAGCCCATTGAAGATGCTATGTACAGTTGAGGATAGCCCTAGGAACCCACAAGATTAACTAACCCAAGAGAGATACTGTGAACACTGAGGGACAGCTTGAGAACACCATGAGAAAAAAATCAATGGCCTTCAGGTATTGGAGATATAAATTGGCCTTCCACATATCTTCTGCATGGACCTTTCTAGACATGTTCAATCTCTCCACTAATGACAATTAAAGCCAATGTGTACTCTGACTAATGAATGAAAAACACAATGGTGAGAGCAATAAGCAATTACTGAAAAATGCTTCATGATCAAAGGTTTGGGCAGCTATTCTGAGTTTGAATTGGAAAGAGGAAAGATTGGAAGCATGGAAAGCAATTAAGAAGTGTTCGCAACTGAGCATCTGAATAAAGATAAAGGTCTAGTCAAAGGTAAATTTTTTTTTTTTTTTTTTTTTTGAGGCTAGGGGTAAGTGACTTGCCCAGGGTCACACAGCTAGGAAGAAGTGTCTGAGATTAAATTTGAACTCTGGTCCTCCTGAATTCAAAGCTGGTTCTCTATCCACTGCGCCACCTAGCTTCCCTAAAGGTAAATTTCTACTCAAGTTAGAAAATTAACAAAATATCCCAATGAAAGCAGAAAGGGAGAAAATATCAAGATTAGAAGAAATAATAATAAGATAGAAAATAGCAGAGCAATTGAATTAATAAACAAAAGCAATAAGACTAAGGGAAGTTTGAGTGGAAACTTTAAAAATATATCAATGAAACAAACAATTGGAAGATTTTATTTTTATAAAAGAAAAGAGAAAAATCAAATAATCAGAACTTGAAATCAGAGCTTATATCAAATATAAAATAAATTAAGAATTCTCAGGAGTCAGTAACCCAACTTTATGCTAATAAAATCTAGTTTAAAAAGCATAAAATAAATCTACCCCAAGAAGAATTTCAAGAGAATTATATGTAGAATGAATTAACATGTACACACACATATAAATATACATACATACATACATATTTGTATTTAACCGTAGCCATGTCCAGGCATAGGGGGAAGAGGAAAAAAAGGAGAAAAAAAAGAAATTTACATGATTATTATTATTTATAAAGAATAGTAAGTTGTGTATAATAGATTTGCAGGTTTATGTGTAATCATTTTATTACACTGTGTTATAAAAATGATTGTTTTATTCCATAAATTAAAAATAAAATAAACTTTAAAATAAAAGAAATAGAGCAATATTTCACAAGATTAACAAAACAAAAAATTGAAAAATAGGCAAATCTCAAAATTTGAGATTTTTAATGAATTGCCACATTTTGGAAATGGGCTCTAGTAAATTAGCAAAGAAAATTCGTCTAAATCTTTAAAGAATAAGAATTCCTTTTATTAAAGATAACATCCTATGCCTTTTTCTCTACAAGGTAAATAAGGTTATATTTTTCAGATATGACAAAGATAGGAATTAAAATTTTTTTAAATGTAATATAATGGAATCTTTCTCACATAGCCTCATTGAACTTAATCAGTTTTAATGTATTAATTTAGTCATACTAAATATGCTCTGTTTTATCTGCTTCAAATTTACTGGGTTTTATCTTTTTGTCCCTCAGAACTTTCTGTTTTTTTCTTGTTCTTTGAATTTAAAGCTATGCTATTTTTCTAAGAAATTCAGTCAATGGTATATAGGTCCTTTTTCTACAGAGCTTCATTCAAATTCAGATAAAAACCATTTCCTATCAGAACTATATTTTTATATTATAATAATTTTAGATTCAGAAGATAGTTTAAGGGAGATAAAAAAGAAAGAACTACTTAAAGAAATAACCACGAGAATAAGAGGTTGTTAGGGTTAGAGACTGCTGTAATTTCACGAGTATATTGAATTGTTATTGGGTTGTTTTCAATCATGTTGAATTCATCTTTGGGTTTTTCTTGACAAAGATACTGGAATAATTTGCCATTTCCTTCTCCAGCTTATTTTACAGATAAGAAAACTGAGGCAAGCAAGATAAAGTGACTTGCCCAGAGCCTCACATTTAATAAGTGTATGAAGTTACATTTGAATTCAGGAAGATGAGTCTTACCAGATGAAGAAAATCTCTGTGCCAATGCCACACTAACTTTTCTGCATAGTAAGAGAGTTATCTCAAGCACTGAGAGATTTGTTAATTTGCCCAGAATCATGCAGACAATACATATCAGGTATTGAACCCAGGTGTAGGATTTGAACCCAAGTCTTTTTGGCTTTAAGGCAGGATCTTAATTGCAATTGCAATTGATTGCAATTATTTTTGTTGTCTCTCATCAAAGAGAATCTTAACCAAGACATAAATCAAAATAGCACATAGATTAGCTGCCTGAAAATTTTTATTTTGCTACTTTCCTCTTTGCTCTACATACCTCTTTATAGTGCAATTATATATTCCAGAGTCATTCAATGAAGTTGGTAGAAATTTGAGTTGGACCCCTGAGGAATATATCCGATTTCCTTTGCTGGTAGTAATGTTTTTTTTCGATTTGAAATGAGTCCAGTAAACTTGGGATTCAGGTTTTTTTGTTCTTGGACAAAGTACAATCAAAGCCTCTTTTTCCATTGCATTATAAGGTTTACCTGCAAATAAGAAAGACAAGTTAAACTGAAATCACACACCCACAAATACACACAGACACACACACACACACACACACACACACACACACACACAGACACTACACTGTGTTTATTGATGTTGTGGAATCTTTTTAGTTACTTTCAACTATTTAAGACCACATTTAGGATTTTCTTGGCAAAGACAATGGAGTAGTTTGCTATTTCCTTTACCAGTTCATTTTGCAGATAAAAAAACCTGAGGCCAACAGAGTTAAGTGACTTATCCAGGGTAATCAAGCTAAATGACTAAGATTAAAGTTGAACTTCAAGAGATGAATCTTCCTAAATCCAAGCTCAGCACTCTGTGTCATCTGGTTGCCTCCACTGAGCATAGCCTTGAAAAATATTTCCTGCTGGAATTTGTATTCATAACTATCTTGGAAATGAAAATGCTAGTTTCTGATCGAGCATGCTTTACGCTAAAGAATGCCAAAGTACATAATCATTTAGCTAGGGTAACATGTTACTTGTTTCAATATAAGGTAGTACTTTTTGGAGTCAGAAGATTCAGGTTCAAATTCATTCTCTTATGCTTACTATGTATGGGACTTTGAATGACTTAAGTACTCTGGGTCTCAGAAGTAAATAGGTGGCAGAGAGAATGTTTCACTGAACCTGGAATCAGCAAGACCTAAGTTCAAATATGGACTAAGACACTCACTAGTCATGTGACTGCACAAGTCATTTTACTTTTGTCTGCTTCAATTCTCTCAAATGTTAAAAAGAGGTTAATAATAGCACCTACCTCAAAGGGTTGATAAAGATCAAAGACATAATACTTGCAAAGTATTTTTAAAATGGGCACAGAGTAGGCACTTTAATAAATATTTGACTTTTTCCTTCCCATATGTAAAGTAAGAGTGTTAGTCTAGAGGGCTTCTGAGATCCCTAGTGACTCTAGAGTTGTGATACTTTAATTTGGGACTGGATTCATTGTAATAATTCAATGGAAAAAATTTCTTGTTTATGTAAAAGCAGGTTCTTTTGTCAAAAACTCAAATATTTCAGAGCTGAAGACCTTTAAAACAGAGTTGTTCTCTCATATTACACATAGAAAAACTGAGGCACAGAAAGGTTGAATGACTTACTTGACTGATTTGCCTAGTCATAAATGGCATCTAGGAATAAAATCCACATTCAAATGAGTTTCTTGTTCCAAAGAAACAGGACTGAAAAAAAAACTAGCATAGCACAAAAGAATCTTTGCTTTGGCAACTTAGTTCTAACAAATACTCTAACATAAAATAAAAATATCTGAAATTTATTTAAAGTAAGTTAGAGATGAGTTTTTTTTTGTTTTTTTTTTAATTAAACATTTTTTAAAAATCAACAGAAAAACAGAATCTTACCCAGATTTGCTGCTCTGGACTCTCTAAAGAGAGCTGATAAAACTAAGAAGTGCCAAAACTCCATTTTTTTTTTTTTCAGTTAGGTACAATTCAATTGCATAATGAAACTGGAATAAACTGGTAGCAAATATGGTCAACCCCTACAAAGCCTACAGAACAAAAACAAACAAACAAACAAACAACAACAACAAAAAACAATATTTATGAACACACATACACAAAGACAGAAATCACTGAGAAAGAGAGACAAAAGTTATCAAACATGTTTTATATCTACATTGAGCTTCAAAAGCATGAATGAATGATTGTACCACCCAGCTCTGTCCATTTTCACTGGCTGTTTCCTATGCCAGGAATTTTCTTCCTCCTCATAACCACCTTCTGTCTTCCTTCAAGTTCTAGCTGTATTTCTACCTTCTGCAAGAATATTTTCCTGTTCCCTCTTAATGCTAGTGCCTTTCATTTCTTAATTATTTTTCCATTATTCTGTTCGTGTCTTGTTTGTCCAAAATTGTTTGCATGTGGACTCCTCCATTTGAGTGTGAGCTCCTTGAGAGGAGACACTATCTTTTGCCTTTCTTTATATATACAAAGCTTATTATTGGTGTTGTACACAGAGAAGAAACAAATGTTTGTTAATTGAGCATTTATTATATTCCCAACATCATCTTAGCTACCCAGAATTTTCCCTGCTGTCCCAACAAAGGAACATTTTATCATGGATATTGTATCAGACTTTCAGTCACACAGTCCTCTGTTCAAAGCCTGCCTCTGACCTGGACTAATTGGGGGACCCTGAGCAAATTGCTTCACATCTCTTGTATTCATTTTCCTTATTTTCACAATGAGAGAATTGGACCCTTTGACTAGTTCTAAATCTATGATTCTTTTATCCCATGATCTTTCTGACTATTGATGAATTCCAATGACCGATTACTTCATTTTACAGTTCCATTTCAATATCTACTTGGGATTCTTAAAGTGTTGACAGGATATTAAAGAATTAAAGCACTTTACAATTTTAAAAATATTTTATATACATTATTTCACCTCATCCTCATAACAACCCTGTGATATAGGTACTGCTGGGATTAAAATGGTCCTTTTTCAGAAGAGGAAGAAATTTTAGAGATTTCAAGTGACTGGTCCAATGTCATATAAGCAGAAAAATAGGATTTGAACCCAGGCTTTCTGATGGTGTAAAGGATAAAATAATAACTCTCCCATACTTCATCTAAACTTTTATCAAATATTTTACAGCTAAAAATTTTTCAAAGTGAAGTGGAAATTATTAGAAATTATTCAGGCAAATTGTACATTATGTGATTCCAAATAGTTGACATATTTAAAGTGTAAGAATTAGAAAGCAATTTATATACATTGTCTTATCACAAAAGAACTGTATGACATGGGTATTACAGGTGTTTTTAGCTCCATCTTACAGATGATGGAACTAAGACTCAAAAAATGTTAAGTTATTTCCCATGTTCTCCAACTAGCAAATGTTAGTACTGAATTTCAAAGATACATTCTCTCCTGAGAGAATTCCTCCTACAAATTCAGTCTTCTTTATACTTCAAATCAAGATATTAGACTACATTAGTCTTCCTTTATCTCTAACACACATGCACACACATACACACACACACACACACACACACACACACACACACACACACACACACACACACTCCTGAGGTCTAAAAGCAAATAAAAACGTATGGAAAGCAATTAAACACTCTCACCTTAGTAGTCATTCAAACTAGTCTGTGTCAAAAATCATTTGGATTTCTTCTATTCACCAGACTTCAAAGTAGCTGCTTTTGATGTTCACACATTTGTCAGGAAGAAACTATGAGAAAGTGTACTTTTTTTTTCTTTAAAATTGTATAAATGGTAAGATGAGAGTATTAGAGATTGCAATTCAGAGATAGAAATACAAACATACAATTTTAAAAATAATAGTAATGCTTGGAATTTTTTAATTTTTTCCTTGAGTTTATTTGCTAAAATCACTATTCCTCTTAATTAGATTTACATTATAAACAGACAATTATTTTGTACTCACCCAAATTAAAGGACCAAAGTGAATATACTGGTAACAATTCATCCAGCTAGGGAAAGATTCCAAATGTTATGGCTCTTCTTTTAAGCCATTAGATCTTTGCTAAATATTTAAGCAAACTACTGGGCTTATATCCCAAGGAAATGCTAAAGAAGGGAAAGGGACCTGTATGTGCCAAAATGTTTGTGGCAGCCCTTTTTGTAGTGGCTAGTAACTGGAAAATGAATGGATGCCCATCACTTGGAGAATGGTTGGGTAAATTTTGGTATATGAATGTTATGGAATATTATTGTTCTGTAAGAAATGACCAACAGGATGAATATAGAGAGCCTTGGAGAGACTTACATCAACTGATGCTGAGTGAAAAGAGCAGAACTAGGAGATCATTATACACTTCAACAATGATACTGTATGAGGATGTATTCTGATGGAAGTGGAAATCTTCAACATAGAGAAGAGCTAATCCAATTCCAATTGATCAATGATGGACAGAATCAGCTACACCCAGAAAAGGAACACTGGGAAATGAGTGTAAATTGTTAGCATTTTTAATTTTTCTCCCCAGATACAATTCTTCCTTTGCAACAACAACAACAAAATAAATAAATAAATAAAAATATTTAAGCAAGAAATGACCAAATAAAAGCTCTTAGTGCCAAAAGAGCACAATTTCAATTCACCCACCAACCAATCCTGCCACTAAAGTTTATTTTAAACCAAAATCAATGATGTGCTCTAACATGAAGAAAAAACACTGACATACCATAATTCTTTCCTTTTAAACCCTACAAGAAATGATGGGGGCTTAAAAATTCTCTATTTTATTAAATACATATTTTCCCTCTTGAAAGATTATATTCAATTTTGAAGGATAGATGATTCTTGTTCATAATTCTAACTCCTTTGCTTTCTCATGTATCATACCAAATCCTCTACTTCTTTAATGTAGGAGCTGCTAAATCTTGTAAAATCCTATATATAGCTCCATGATATTTGAGAGTCTTTTTCTTCTTTTTTTGGTTACTTGTAATATTTTTTCCTTGATATGTGAACTTTGGCATTTGGCTTTAATATTCCTGGGAGTTTTAATTTTAGGATTTCTTTCAGATGGTGATTAGTTTTTTTTTTTTTTTTTCCATTTCTATTTTGCCCTCTAGTTCTAATATATCAGTACAATTTTCTTTAATAATTTCTTGAAAGATGTTGTCCAGATTTTTTTTTCCATCATGGCTTTCAGGTAGTACAATAATTCTGATTTTACTTCTGTATCTATTTGTTAGGTCCATTGTTTTTCCAATTCTATTTTCTTTATTTTTACTTTTTAATTTTGTCTATTTTTATCTTAATGTGTCAAAAAGTCATTACTTTCCACTTATTTAATTCTAATTTTTAAGGAATTATTTTCTTCAATTAATTTTTTTTATTTTCTTTTCCATTTGGCCAATTCTATTTTTAAGGAGTTTTTTTTTTTTCCCCCTTGGTAAATTTTTGTATATGTTGTTGAAATATAGATATCTAATAATAGAAGTAGATACAGATTAAAATTCTGTTGGTAATATAAAAATGTTGAACTGTAAAAGACTTGGGAAATTGCAAAGTAATGTTTTGTAAAGTCAGCCTAGAAGAGAACACTCAGAAAGGGCTATATAAATAACTTTTTATGACATTTGATCATTCAAGAATTAGTGATTCATTGATGGGAGGAGATAATATCTGGAAAATTGTCTATACTTTACAACTCACTTTTCTACCATCCTCATCCTCACCCCACCCCATTAATCTTGAAATCTTTTCTTGAGTGTGGATCATAGAAGCAATATAACAGAGATACATAGTAGATGCAAAGTTGGAAGGTATTTAAGCTCCTCAGATCATTTTTAATTGTCATCTTTGGATTTTATCTTATCCTTTGAATTTAAATGAGAGATAACACTTTGCTGTTCCTCCTATAAAGTATACCCTCCCTAGACTCCTTGCATTTTCATAGCCTGTCAAAAAAGTCTTTCTGTTAGAACTCTTTGCCTTTCCTCCTTAATAACTCACTTGGATAAAACAGTTTGCATGTTATCTTCCGCCACTAGTCTGTGAGCCAATGCTGTCTTTTACCTTGTTTTCCCAGCACTTTGCACACTATCTGCCATGCAAAAGGTGCTTAATTTATTTATTGACTGATCCCAAACAGTTTACATTAAGCCTGGAAAAAATTGTAAGAAATGTTTGTGGCAGTCCTTTTCATAGTGGCTAGAAGCTGGAAGATGAATGGATGTCCATCAATTGGAGAATGGTTGGGTAAATATGGTATATGAATGTTATGGAATATTATTGTTCTATAAGAAATGACCAACAGGAGAAATACAGAGAGGCTTGGAGAGACTTACATCAACTGATGCTGAGTGAAACGAGCAGAACCAGAAGATCTTTATACACTTCAATAATGATACTACTGTACGAGGATGTATGCTGATGGAAGTGGATATCTTCAACATAGAGAAGAGCTAATCCAATTCCAATATATTAATGATGGACAGAATCAGCTACATCCAGAAAAGGAACACTGGGAAATGAGTGTAAACTGTTATTTTTACCTTCTGAATCCAATTCTTCCTGTGCAACAAGAAATTAGGGACTACACACATATATTGTATCTAAAATATACTGTAATATATTTAACATATATAAGACTGCTTGCCATCTGGAGGAGGGGGTTGGGGGAGGAAGGGAAAAAATCTGAATAGAAATAAGTGCAAGGGATAATGTTGTAAAAAATTACCCATGCATATGTACTGTCAAAAAAAAAAAGTTATAATTATAAAATAAAATAAAAATTTAAAAAAAAAAAAAAAAAGAAAAAATTGTAAGAGATTCCAAAACCTGGGTTTTCACTTTAGAAGATCTCACTTTCACAAGTGGAATTAGAAAGAAATCTTTCTCTTTCTGAACAGACCAGTAAATTCAATTGACTGGAGGAAAAATAGAATAAAAAAGATATTTAAGCTCTTCACCATTTTATTGTCACCTTTGGATCCCCAGTGCCTAATACATAGTATGGGCTCAATAACTTGTTTTATTTTTTTTTTCTTTTAATTGAATTTAGGGCCTGCAGATCCTTTAATTCACTATTTATTTTTAAGCTCATAGGTTTCAACTTCAAATCAAGACCTCTAAAAAATTTTTTTTAATGTTTCCCATTCCCTCAACTATTTACCACTTTTTTCCCTAATTTTCTCAAAATATACTTGGATTACCACAACAACCTTTTAGATCTAGGAATGCCTGAAATCAAAGGATCAGAAAATCATATAACCTCAAAGTTAGGAAAGACTCTACATTCTCTAAAGAATAACTTTTGCTTTTTTTTTTTTTTTCTTAAACTGAATCTCCCCATTTCATCCAAATTGGAGGGTGAGTACTCCTGAGTCTAATCTCATTACTAATCAGCACAAAATCTATAATCTGCCCCACCTTTTATCTTGACTGGTTCTGAGAGGGGTAAATTTGGAAGTTCATCTACTTAGACACACTCAGAACTTATACAAACATAATTATAAAACACAGAAATGAAGTCTTTAATTGAAGAGATAAACTATTCATGATCAAACTATATTACTATAATAAAAATGATAATACTATCTAAATAAATTTATAGATTTAATACCGTATCAATCAAATTACTTACAGGTTAATTTATAAAACTAAGTAAAATTTAGCAAAACTTATTTAGTATTAAATGCTCTTAGATAGGGCAAGCAAATATAATACAGATGGCAATACTACCTAAACTAATCTATTTATTTAGCGCTATATCAATCAGACTCCCAAAAAAACTATTTTAATGACCTAGAAAAAAAATAACATCAAAGTTCATATGGAAAAACAAAAGGTCAAGAATTTAAAGGGAATTAATGAAAAAAAAAAAAAAAAATCAAATGAAGGTGGCCTAGCTGTACCAGATCTAAAATTATATTACAAAGCAATGGTTACCAAAACCTTTTGGTAGTGGCTAAGAAATAGACTGATCAGTGAAATAGGTTAGGTCCAAAGGACAAAATAATCACTTTAATAATCTAGTGTTTGACAAACCCAAGGACCCCAGCTTTTGGAATAAGAACTCAATGTTTGACAAAAATTGCTGGGAAAATTGGAAATTAATATGGCAGAAACTAGGCACTGCCCCCCACTTAACACTGTACACCAAAATCAGGTCAAAATGGGTTCATGACCTAGGCATAAAGAATAAGATTATAAATAAATTAGAGGAACATAGGATAGTTTACCTCTGAGACCTGTGGAAGAGGAAGGAATTTATGTCCAAAGAAGAACTAGAGATCATTATTAATCACAAAGTAGAAAATTTTGATTATATCAAGTTGAAAAGTTTTTGTACAAACAAAACTAATGCAGATAAGATTAGAAGGGAAACAATAAACTGGGAAAACATTTTTACAGTCAAATGCTCTGATAAAGGCCTCATTTCCAAAATATAGAGAGAATTGACTCTAATTTATAAGAAATCAAGCTATTCTCCAATTGATAAATGGTCAAAGGACATGAACAGACAATTCTTAGATGAAGAAATTGAAACTATTTCTAGCCATATGAAAAGACGCTTTAAGTCATTATTAATCAGAGAAATGCAAATTAAGACAACTCTGAGATACCACTACATACCTATCAGATTGGCTAGAATGACAGGGAAAGAAAATGCTGAATGTTGGAGGGGATGTGGGAAAACTGGGACACTGATAAATTGTTGGTGGAATTGTGAATACATCCAGATATTCTGGAGAGCAATTTGGAACTATGCTCAAAAAGTTATCAAACTATGCATACCCTTTGACCCAGCAGTTTTACTACTGGGCTTATATCCCAAAGAGATCTTAAAGAAGGGAAAAGGACCTGTATGTGCAAGAATGTTTGTGGCAGCCCTCTTTGTAGAGGCCAGAAACTGAAAACTATGTGGATGCCCATCAATTGGAGAAAGGCTGAATAAATTGTGGTATATGAATATTATGCAATATTATTGTTCTGTAAGAAATGACCAACAGGATGATTACAGAAAGGCCTGGAGAGACTTACATGAACTGATGCTGAGTGAAATGAGCAGGACCAGGAGATCTTTGTATACTTCAACAACAATACTATATGATAATCAATTTTGATGGATGTGGCCATCTTCAACAATGAGATAAACCAAATCAGTTCCAATAGAGCAGTAATGAACTGAACCAGCTACACCCAGAGAAAGAACTCTGGGAGATGACTATGAACCACTACATAGAATTCCCAATCCCTCTATTTTTGTCTGCCTGCATTTTTTATTTCCTTCACAGGCTATTTGTACACTATTTCAAAGTCGGATTCTTTTTATACAACAAAACAACTGTTTGGACATGTATACATATATTGTATTTTAATTTATACTTTTAACATATTTAACATGTATTGGTCAAACTGTCATCTGGGGCGGGGGGAAGAAGGGGAAAAAATTAGAACAAAAGGTTTGGCAATTATCAATGCTGTAAAATTACCCATGTATATATCTGGTAAATAAAAACTATAACTAAAAAAAAAAAAAAAAAAAAAAAAACTTATTTAGAGAAATACCAGGTCAAAAATCTCCAAAATATAATATATAACTATAATATAAAGCAACACTTTTCAAAACTATTTAGTATGGTCAGAAAAAATTGACCAATGAAAAAGATTCGGTAAAGAAAAAAAAAAATCAAACAGCAGTATAGTGACCAATAAACCCAAGGATACTAAAATGATTGAAGTTAGAATTCCATAGTCAACAATTCCCAATCTGCTCCAAAAATTGGAAATTAATGGCCAAAACTGTACACCAAATCTCATGTCGCATATCATAATAATCTCCAGAGAGACACCTGATCTAAATTATAAAACATTATAGAAAAAACAAGTTAGAGAATAAATGAAGAAGATAGCTTTCTCAAATATGATAAACAAGAGACTTCTAAACTAAATAAAGATATTACAGAAGGCAAAAAAAAGTTTGAATTACCTAAAATTGGAAACCTTTTGCACAAACAAATCAATGTGTAAAAATTGACAGGAAAATAGTTAATTGGGGTAAAAATCTTTACCCTATTTGTCTTAGTCTTTCATCTGTAAAATGGAGACACATTGGATAAAGAAATAGGAGCCAACTCTAGTATTCTTTGCCAATGGATAAAGTTCAATATCATGAAGACTACTACAAGACTGACCAGAGTTAAGAAAATAATTTACAAAATGACTATAGTAATATAATAAAGTAAACTAGCTATGAATAATATTAGAATTCTAATCAATTTAGTGACCAATCAGCAACTGACTGAAGTAAATTTCTATTTCCTATTGACAGGTGATAGACTAGAATGAGTCCTATTTTTCATCATGTTATGTCTTGATGTATTTTTCCTTACTCTGATCATACGTATAATCAGGAGAGGACTTCTGTTTTCAAAGAACAGTAGAACAATGGAATGTTGGTAAGTAATGACATAGATACCTCCCAAAATAAGAAAAAAAATGGCAGTGAAACATTTTAAAAAAAGGATACAAAAGACAGTAGAAGGAAGTACAAAAAGGAACACATAGCAGCTCAGACTTATTATAACCATATCAAATTTATACTTTAAAAAAGTTATATCTATATAAAAGAAGTCCACCATTTCATATAATTTTTTTTTTTTTTTGCTTTCTGTATATTGCAATGTTCGTGCTTGTTGATGTTGGCAAAGTTTGTAATAAAAAAAAAATTTAATGAGGAAGTCAAACTATATGGTTCTTTAGGTTTTTCTCTACTCTAAATTTATGATCCTAAGAACTTCTGAGGAAGTCCATTCTACTTTTAGATAATTCTAAATATTAGACAGTTTTTCCCTTATACATCTAAATTGAAATTTCCATTGTCTCTAATTTTGACTTCTGGTTACATGTTGAAGAAGTCTATTCCTCTTTCATATAAGAGCCTTTTAAATACTTGAAGATATTTATCATTGTTTCCCTAAATCATCTCTTTTCCAAGCTAAACAGTCCTAGTTTCTTAGACCAGAACTCATCAAATGCTTTGGAAGACCTTCAGCATCCTAGTTCCCATCATTTAGAACTACCTGCTGACTAACCTCTACTGACAGTTTACAGAGTATCACTAGAAGGACTTATTAAATCAAACTGATCTCAGTCACTATAAATTCATAGTATGAAATCTCCGTGGGCTTTTTAGTTATTGTATGACAATTCTTCTACACTGTTTTATCAGGTCCCTTTGTAATTCTCCACAAAAACAATTTCAAACATTTTCCTCACTTTTAAAACCACAACCACACCACAACTCCCATACTTACAGTAGATGCTTTGGTTTCCTCTTTCTTTTGAGAAACTTAAGGTTTTCCAGTGTAATTTTCTTTCCTTTATTCCTCAAAAGTTTTCCAGGTCATTATCTATTCTATTTTCTTTCTCTCTATTTAAATAATCCACTAAAGCCAATTGTTCTGTTTTGGCCCTTGACACTGATTTTGTCTTTCTAAACTCAAGCAGTCATCTCTTTTCCCTTAAGCACTTCCAATATAATCTAGTGGTTTCTTCCTTTATGCTACAAACATGGTCAAAACCTCCAAGTCTTCCCACTTCAGGTCCCCAACAAAACCCTTCTCTTGATTTTCTAACCTAAGAAATTACCAACCCAGCTCCTTCCTCTTTACTTCTAAAGTTCTTGAAAAAATTATCTAGTTTGGATGTCTTCACTTCCTCCCCACCCACTTTTTCATGAATTTTTACAGTCTGATTTCCACTACTGCTAATCTACTGAAACTGCTCTCTCTAATGTCACTGATTATATGTTAATTACTAAAAACAATACTTCTTTTCAGTTATCATCTTTGAAATCTCAACTAAATTTAATGCTGTTGACTTCTCCCTTATATGATACTCTTTTCTCCTTTAATGACTGTTTTTAAATAAAAATAATTACTTTCCCTCAAACAAAACCATATGCAAATTAAACAAACAACAACATATGAAATAAACAAAAGAGAAGAAAATCCAAATCCTTAAACCCTGGGTTTGATGCCAAAGTATCTGGTTTGAAGCCCTATTATAACCTTGTTGCATCTGTACTACCTAGTATGATCTCAGTCTTAATCAATCAAAACCTCATCTCAGTTTCCTCATCTATATTTCACAACTAAGTGGTATTGTTGGCCATTTTCTTGGTCCTATTCAACAATATGAAACAGGTTCATCCATTGATAATTGTTCATACAATGTAGTATAAAATATAGACTATTGTATAAGGAAGAAATTCAAGATATCAATAGGCATAAGAAAAAATACTCCAAAACACTAAATACAATTAAAGTAACTCAGGGGTGAGCAATCTCACATTTATGATGATGAGGTTTGGCTCCCTTGGATTCCAGGTCAGGGAACCAAAAATGATGAGGTTCGGCACAGGGCAGAGAATTGTGGGAACCCCCTTCTGGTTGGTGCAGGTCATTCATTAATGAATTTACGAACCTGAAAAGTGAGACTGGCAAAAAGTAGTTTATTGGCACTTGGCATTGGGAAGTTAGCCTTTGCTAGGAAGACTGATTTCCAAGTGGCAAGGTCCCAGACTTGGGAGGTCCCTTGACCTAGCATGATTCCTGCTTTTAGGTCCTGTGTAAAGAATGAGCCCATTTAATATGCTTCTTTTTATCACTGAAACTTTGGCTAGAAGCTGGGGGAGGGGGGCTGTAGTTTGAGTTAAGTTGAAATCAGACAGAGATTTTTGGAATTTAATAAAATTTTTCCATTTGAATGAGTGCTCCTAGACTAATTTCCAACTCAATAGAGGAAATCTAGATTGGGAGGAAGTAGGAGTGGTCCTGGACTCAACTAGTCCTACCCAAATAACAGAATGAAACTACTTTATCTTGATTCCTGGGAGCAGATCTTTCAGGGGAGAGCTTTTCTGAGGGAGTTTCTCAAGCATTCTCCCCAAAGTCTGAGAGAATGAGAGTGAGAGAGACTTTCAGGGCTCCCCTCATCCATGAAATAGTCAGAGTTGACCCAAAAGAAGGAAAATGATAAATGCTGGAGAGACTGTTATAAAATAGGCATATTCATGCATTGTTGATGGAACTGTGATACTATGAAACTAGAGTATTGCTGTTTTAGAAAGTAATTTGAAACTGTGTGTCAAAAAATCATGCTTACTCTTTGATCCAGAAAAATACTATTAGGCTAATAACTTCAGAAAAATCAAAGAAAGAGAAAGAACAACTTTATGTGTTAAAACATTTATAACAAATCTTTTCATACTATTAAAGAAGTGGAAACTAAAGAGGTGTCTATCATTTGGAGAATGGTTGAAAAATAATGGAATGCTATTGTGCTATAAGAAATCATGAAAGGGGTGCTTTTAATAAAATCTGAGAAGATGTGTAAGAAATGGATGCAGGGCAAAGTGAGCAAAATTAGAAGAGTCGTTTATACAATAATCACATATTATACAAATAATTTTGAAAGTCTTGTGAACTCTAGTCAACGGGGCAGCTAGGTGGCACAGTGATAGAGCACCAGCCATGAAATCAGGAGGACCTGAGTTCACATCTGCCTTAATACTTCCTAGATCTGTTACCCTGGGCAAGTCACTTAATCCCAATTACCTCAGCAAAAAAATAAAAAAGAACTCTAGTCAATGCAATTACCAGAAATTTCAGGGAACCTGAAAAGAGGCATGATACCTAACTCTTGACAAAGGGCTTATGAACTTAAGGTATAGAATGAAACAATTTTTTTGAACATGGCCAACAAGAATTTTTAAATGGGGGAAGAAAATATGAAGGAAAAAATATCAGTTTTTATTCATTAAAAAGAACATTAAATTGGAAAAAAAAAAAATTAAGAACCATCCAACACCAGAGATTGCTCCAGGAAAATATCAAACTTTGTACCTCTGTTCCCTAGTCCACTGCTTTGTAGATGGTAGCTCTTCTCTTATTTATCCATGTATTATCTAATAGATGTTTATGGTTCCTCCTTTTACCCACTGAGAAAAAATTCCAAATATTTTCTTTTGTGTTGCATTTTCATTCAGTTACACTAACTAACCTTAATAAAAAGGAGCACACAAACACAATTTGACATCGAGGTTTTAGGTTTTTTTCATCACACCCAAAAAGGAAAAGAAAAATATCAAATTACTAAGACAACTATCATATAGTTTAAATATCCTTACTTCTTCTAGATCCATTGAAATTCAAGTGACTATACTTAATAAATTTGTTGTTGTTGTTTATATCTGAGTCTTTATGACCCCATGGACCATAGTTCTCTGTCCACTTTGCAACCCTATTTAACTACTTTATAGACATAGCCAAATAAGTATTAGCCTTCAAACTTCACTCCCCATCTCCTGCTTTTCCCAGAAACTTTTAAGCATTCTCAACATATTTACTGCTTACTCATGGCCTCCAATAAGATCAATGTCCAGTTGATGCGGGTCTAGTGGTAGAGAATTGATATGATAATTCCCTCTGGTTGGAGGCGCAGGTCCAATGAGAAAGAATTCACAAACCTATGTAATGCCAGAGAAACTGAGCAAGATAGAGATTATAGAGTATTCAATACAGGATTTATTAAATGGAGAGATTTACTGGGACCAAATGGATCCATGGTTGGTCCCAGGGCTGAAGGAGACTATCCTCTCAAAAAATCCAGCACAAATGTCAGATACACAAGATTCTTTATAAGGTAATAAGAACAATGACATAATGGGGGAGGAACCTGGATGGGGCTTACCTAATGGGGGGAGGCAGCTAGGATGACATAATAGGAGGTACTGGAGAGGCTCCTGATATTCTAATGATGTCTAAAATGGATAAAGACCTTTATCCCATCAAACATTAAGAGGGAATGACTATAGCCTAAGGTCTAAGATATAAGACCTATATCCTAACATTAAGAGGGAATGGTTATAACCTGAGGCAGAGTAACTGAATAGGATAATTTGGGAAACTGGGTCAGGACATTAAAAGAGAACTGTGGCACAACACCTGAAAAGTCTGAGTGGCAAAAGGGAAGTTTATTGGCATTGAGAAGCTAGCTTTGCTAGGAAGACAGACTCCTCAGTGGCAAGAGGTCCTGTCAGTAAAATAACAAAAGGTTATTATAGAGAAGAAAATGTCTTCTTCACAGCAGGCAAGAGTCCTGGTAGGCAGCTGTGCCAAGAAGAGAGGTCCCTTGGCAAAGCACTAGACCCACATCAACTGGACATTGATCTTATTGGAGGCCATGAGTAAGCAGTAAATATGTTGAGAATGCTTAAAAGTTTCTGGGAAAAGCAGGAGATGGGGAGTGAAGTTTGAAGGCTAATACTTATTTGGCTATGTCTATAAAGTAGCTAAATAGGGCTGCAAAGTGGATAGAGAACCATGGTCCATGGGGTCATAAAGACTCAGATATAAACAACAACAACAAATTTATTAAGTACAGTCACTTGAATGGATGGATCTAGAAGAAGTAAGGACATTTGTACTTCTGCAGAGAGTTTAAAATTGTCTTATTTTAATAAGTCTGAGACTAAGGCTTCTTTTGTCAATGCCCCCAGACCTAGATTTCCAGTTGAAAAAGGAGTACTTATCTTGGGGGAGTTTCAAGCCACTCAATAACTGATAGTTGGAGCCACTGGGAGTGTTCCTGGGCTAGTGGCCACTCAGAAGAAACATCAAATAGAGATCTCCAACTAAATGAGACCACTTAATTTCAAGCTACTGGGAGGGTTCTGGACTAATCTTAAGGAAACCACTTAACTTGATTCCCTGAGGCAGGCCTCTCCCAGAGGAGAGTTTCTCAGAATTTTACCCTCCTTGCCCCACAACAGTCAAGGGGGACACAATTTGCATCACAGTAATTTGTGAGATTTAGAGTCTGGAACATCTTAGTGTCTTCAAAAGCAGTTATGGGTAATATAGATTTGGAAACTAACTTCTCCCCTCACTGATTAAGTCTGCTAGCTAGATGTCTAGCTAGGACATATCCCATCCACAAACCTGCTTTACAAACCTGAAGGCATATAAAAGCTATCACAACTTCCTCATAGAAATGGGGTTACAAGGTCAGAAGCAGACTGTCTCCATGCAGATGCTTTCTTATCTTTATAATTCTCTCGTCAGAGTTTTTTCTCAAAATTGCACCTGAGGATTTCCTTAAAGTACAGTTGGTATCTCAGATTCAAAAGTACACCCTGGGTCTGCAAACATAATATGAATCTTCACAATTAATAGTTTAAATTATCTATGAGACAGAATTAGCTCAAAGCAAACACATTCATTAAGATAATATAAAACAAAAGTAGGTATAAACTCCCTCTATAGTCCACACTTTCCCACAAATATACACAGGTTCAGTGGAAATAATGGGCAAAAACTTAAAAGATAATACTTGTGAGATGTACACATAAGGAACACATATGGTCAAAACAATTCATGCCTCTGTTAATGCAAGGTTCTAAGATCTTTGAATTTCTGGCAATGCCCTAGCTTAGAATTCCATTTAGCTTGGAATTCATGCAAAAAAAAAAAAAAAAAAAAAAAAGGGACACTGCTGCTAAGGCAAAATTGTTTCTCACAGTAGAATCTCTATTTCCTTCACTTTCAAGTTTATATGCAATCTTTGGCTAGAGTATCACTATGTTCTTTCATAAAAGACAAGGGAGATGCCATCTAATCCACCTCATCTTTTTGAGAAGAAAACTAGCCTTTTGGTCAATGGGAGTTATCATGGTAGGTGCTGGGAATACAAAGACAAGAGTAAAAGAGGTAAAATTCCTTCCCTCCTCCATTTACACAGCTAGCATGAAGTGGTATCCAAATGCTTGAGAAGCCTAAGAGAGCAACTTTAAAACATGCAGCCTGAGATAGTTTTTGTGATACCACAGATATGCCTGTTGTACATTTGGGAGGACATAAAATAAACTCTTTGCCAAATGTCAAAGATATTAGAGATAAAGGCTTCCCCCCCCCCCCCCACTAATATCTGTGAAATTTGACTGCTCTAGGGAGATGTCTTGTTGCTTTCTCAGCTTGCATGCTGATGTTTCTGTGGAGGGTGTTGATCTTATATCCAAAACCTGTTTGATTTTTTTTTTTTCCCCTGAATGGCCTATTCAAGGGAGCAATGCTCTTCATCCAAACCTTGGTAACTACTCCTGCTATTCTCTACACCTACATTACGACAAATGCAGCTAGATGACACATTGGACAGACCGCTGACTGAATCAGACCAGTTCCTCATCAGTGAAAGACTTCAAGGCCATTTTCCATTCAAACATCTGGGTTGCTTTGTTGTTGTTGTTGTTTTCATCTGTAAATGATGCCAATATTAATACCACCACACCCAGATTTTTCATAGGCATAAATAGATTTTTTTTACACTGAAGTTATGATTTCATCAGTTTAGTTAACCCTTGGTAAAAGACTCGCTTACCAATAAAAATGTGCACTTCTTCTCAAGGTTATACAAGTAACTGAGATTGAACCCATATCTTTGTGGCTCTAAGATCAAGAAGTCTCATTTCCTAAGCCACATTGCCTTTAACATAATATAGATTGCAAATATTATTTCTTTATTTGCAAGAGATGTTTCATTTTCTAACTATATTCCATTCAATTCAAAAAAAAAAAGAAAGAAAGAAAGAAAGAAAGAAAGAAAGAAAGAAACAATAGAGAGGAATTATACTACTCTAAAACATACTTACCAATAACCAAAATGATCAGTTCTTTCTTTGACTACCTTTTTTTTTGCACAAAAGTTAATTGTTCTGAAGTCCAGTTTCTCTAAGTCAAAGAACATCCACCCTATATTAATTAATGCTAACATTTTTCTTATCAGTTAAGACACTGGATCCCTCTTGCTGATAAGTTCAAACTCTGGCATTATCAACACTCACTTTTATTCTCTCTTTGAGAGATTGTTCATGAAAATGCATTTTCCACTTTAGAGAACTCTCTGTAAGATAAAACTCCTAGAAGTGTTATCAAAGATCACTTCAAACATAAACTTTAGCATAACCACACTTATCAGTAATTGGATTAGGAGCTAAGAGGAGAAGAGGAAAGGAAAGAAGATAACTTCTCAGATGCAATCTAGTGGGGCCATTGCCTAGCAGGTCAGATTACTTTGACTTCGGCTCATATTTATAGAAGACTTGGTATCCCCCAGCATTATCACTGTAAATGTCAATTATCATTACACTATGGAAATAAAATAGGTTGCAAATAGAATGTCAAATAAGCAAGATTTGGGTTTTTCTTGACTTTTATAAGATCAATCAAATAATATTTATTATGTTCTTACTAAATGCCAGGACATTCATGGGCACAAGGACAAGGAATGAAGCAATATCTATACAGAAGGAGATTATTGACTAATTCCCTTCAATCTAGAGGCAGCTAAGTAGCACAGCAGACTGACTACTTGATCTGGACTCAGGAAAACCTGAATTCAAATACAATGTCAAACACATTAACTATATGAGTGTTGGTAAAGTCATTTAAATTCTGTGTACCACATTTTCCTCATCATAGAGATAATAAATAGAATCTACTGGTCAGAACTATCATTAAGGAACAAATGCAATAGTATTTAAATGCTTAATACAGTGTTCCATATATAGAAGGTGTTTAAAAATTGTTTTTTTTTTTTCCTTTCCCTTCTCTAAAGGAGATAAGTACAGATGGATAGATAAGTAAGATAAATAGAAAGTTAATTGATATAAATGTTGTAAAGTAGTTAAATACAAGATAGGTTGGAGGAAGAGCAATTAATAGCAATTGGAAATATCGGGAAAAGTTTCATGAAACATTTTTTTTCTTTTTTTTTAAATTAATTTTATAATTAAAACTTTTTTTTTTTTTTGACAGTACATATGCATGGGTAATTTTTTACAACATTATCCCTTGCACTCACTTCTGTTCCGAATTTTCTCCTCCTTCCTTCCCCCTCCTTCCCCTAGATGGTAAATATGTTATAATATATCCTAGATACAATATAAATGTGCAGAACCGAATTTCTTGTTGCAGAGGAAGAACTGGATTCAGAAGGTAAAAAAAACCTGGGAAGAAAAACAAAAAAACAAACAGTTTACACTCATTTCCCAGTGTTCTTTCTTTGGATGTAGCTGATTCTGTCCATCATTGATAAATTGGAATTGGATTAACTCTTCTCTTTGTTGAAGATATCCACTTCCATCAGAATACATTCTCATACAGTATTGTTATTGAAGTGTATAATAATCTCCTGGTTCTTCTCATTTCACTCAGCATCAGTTGATGTAAGTCTCTCCAAGCCTCTCTGTATTCATCCTGCTGGTTATTTCTTACAGAACAATAATTTTCCATAACATTCATATACCATAATTCACCCAACCTCCCCAATTGATGGGCATCCATTCATTTTCCAGTTTCTAGCCACTACAAAAAGGGCTTCCACAAACATTTTGGCACATACAAGTCCCTTTCCCTTCTTTAGTATTTCTTTGGGATATAAGCCCAGGAGTAGCACTGCTGGATCAGAGAGTATGCATAGTTTGATAACTTTTTGGGCATAGTTCCAGATTGCTCTCCAGAATGGTTGGATTCTTTCACAACTCCACCAATAATGTATCAGTGTCTCAGTTTTCCCACATCCCCTTCAACATTCATCATTATTTTTTCCTGTCATCTTAGCCAATCTGACAGGTGTGTAGTGGTATCTCAGAGTTGTCTTAATTTGCATTTCTCTGATCCATAGTGATTTGGAACAATCATATGAGTGGAAATAGTTTCAATTTCATCATTTGAAAATTGTCTGTTCATATCCTTTGGCCATTTATCAATTGGAAAATGGCCTGATTTCTTATAAATTAGAGTCAGTTCTCTATATATTTTGGAAATGAGGCCTTTATCAGAACCTTTAACTGTAAAAATGTTTTCCTAGTTTGTTGCTTCCCTTCTACTTTTGTTTGCATTAGTTTTGTTTGTACAAAAGCTTTTTAATTTGATGTAATCAAAATTTTCTATTTTGTGATTAATAATTATCTCTAGTTCTCCTCTGGTCACAAATTCCTTCCTCCTCCACAAGTCTGAGAGGTAAACTATTCTATGTTCCTCTAATTTATTTATAATCTCATTCTTTATGCCTAAATCATGGACCCATTTTGATCTTATCTTGGTATGTGGTGTTAAGTGTGGGTCCATGCCTAATTTCTGACATCCTAATTTCCAGTTTTCCCAGCAGTTTTTGTCAAACAATGAATTCTTATCCCAAAAGTTGGGATCTTTGGGTTTGTCTAGATTGCTATAGTTATTCACTATTTTGTCCTGTGAACCTAACCTATTCCACTGATCAACTAGTCTATTTCTTAGCCAATACAAAATGGTTTTAGTGACTGCTGCTTTATAATATAGTTTTAGATAAGGTACAGCTAGGCTACCTTCATTTGATTTTTTTTTTTCATTAATTCCCTTGAAATTCTCGACCTTTTGTTCTTCTATATGAATTTAGTTGTTATTTTTTCTAGGTCATTAAAATAGTTTCTTGGGAGTCTGATTGGTATAGCACTAAATAAATAGATTAGTTTAGGGAGTATTGTGATCTTGATTATATTCGCTCAGCCTAACCAAGAGCACTGAATGTCTTTCCAATTATTTAAATCTGACTTTATTTTTGTGGCAAGTGTTTTGTAATTTTGCTCATATAATTCTTGACTTTTCTTTGGTAGATGGATTCCCAAATATTTTATATTATCGACAGTTATTTTGAATGGAATTTCTCTTTGTATCTCTTACTGTTGGATTTTGTTGGTGATGTATAAAAATGCTGAGGATTAATATGAATTTATTTTGTATCCTACAACTTTGATAAAGTTGTGAATTATTTCTAATAGCTTTTTAATAGAATCTCTGTGATTCTCTAAGTATATCATCATATCATCCACAAAGAGTGATAGTTTAGTTTCCTCATTACCTACTCTAATTCCTTTAATCTCTTTCTGGACTCTTATTGCCCGAGGCTAGCATTTCTAATACAATATTGAATAGTAAAGTGATAGTGAGCAATGTTGTTTCACTCCTGATCTTACTGGGAAAGATTCCAGTTTATCCCCATTACATATGATGTTTACTGATGCTTTTAATTATATGCTCCAGACTATTTTAAGGAAAAGTCCATTTATTCCTATCCTCTCTAGTGTTTTTATGAGGAATGGATGATGGATTTTATCAAATGCTTTTTTCTGCATCTATTGAGATGATCATATGGTTTTTGTTAATTTGGCTATTGATATAGTCAATTATGCTAATAGTTTGCTAATATTGAACCAGCCCTGCATTCCTGGTATAAATCCTACTTGGTCATAGTGTATTATCCTAAGATTATTTTCTGAAGTCTTTTTGCTAATATTTTATTTAAGATTTTAGCATCAATATTATTAGGGAGATTGGTCTATAGTTTTCTTTCCCTGTTTTCAACCTACCTGGTTTAGGTATCAGTACCATGTCTGTGTCATAAAAGGAGTTTGGTAGGAGTCCTTCATTAGCTCTTTTTTCTAATAGTGTATATAACATTGGAGTTGATTGTTCTTTAAATGTTTGGTAGAATTCACATGTAAATCCATCTGGTCCTGGGTCATGTAACTAATCTTAAAGGAGAAAAAGAAACTATAAAGAAATAACTGGAGTTATTTAGTACAAATTCCTTGATGACATCTCTATCCGGAGATCAGCAATCCTCTGCTTGAATACTTTTAATGATAGTCATTTCACTTCCTCATGAGACAGCCTTTTGTACTAATATTTTAAGCAACCTCAAATTGATTTGTACTTTGTTACATTGAATCAAAGTCTGTCTCCCTGTAATTTCCACACAATTTCCATTGGTGCTAATTTTACCTTTGGAGTTATAAAGAACAATTATAATCCCTTTTTCACACATTAGTTCTTCAAATGTTTATAAATAGCTAACATGTCTCTTCCATTTTTAAATTTTATTTTAGGTTACACATCCATAGTACTTTCAATCTTTCTTCATAGGAAATGGTTTTGAGACACCATCATTCCTAACATCCAAACTGTAACGTGCTCTCCTGGCAGTTACAATTACTAGTCTAGGCCCAACAGAGTACCTTTGACCACTGTCCTTTGCAGTGTGAACTCTACCCGGCTTGCCTCCTCTGAGGCCTTCTAAGGTCTCTGGCCACAATCTCTTGAATCTATAGCTTAATAACCGGTAGCGCACTCAAGAACAACCACATGTAATCTTAAAAGCCTTTATTATACCTACTCACATAATGCCCTAACTGATGCCCTGACTTGTTGGTTCCCGAGTGAACACCTGGTCAGAAGACCCAGTGTTCACTACCAAAACCCTTACCTCTTTTGGCTACCCATCTTGGCTTGACCACCCAGGCTGGGAAGCCAGGGTGAACAGCACGAGGTTAAAGAGGGCGGTTGCTGCCTGCAGTGGGCTTACATAGGGCCTGTGAGGTCACACACACAGCTAATCAGCGAGAGAGTCACCCATTAAGAAACTATCTCAATATGGCCAGGATCCCGCCCAAGGGCAGTCCTAATATCCACAGAAATTACTTCTGGGCCTCAATCTCCCGATGCACTGTGTCCACCCATTTAAAGGGCCCTTACACAAACCATCCTCTTTGCCTGCCTAATATGCCAATATCATTCTTATAATAGTCTGTGATGCCTGAAACTGAACTTGTTATTGCAGAAGCCATCTAACCAATACAAGGCACTTTCCTTTGTTCTAAGCACTGGACTCACAAAACCACAGACTCTTGGAACAATTTCCAATAGTGGGATTTCAAGGATCTTGATTGATATCATACAGTCCAATGCCCTTATTATACAGAAGAGAAAACTGATTACCAACAAACCTTCTGTAACATATTTCTTTTAGTATGTTGGAGATAACATTACATTTTCTGGTAGCTACATCATGACCTACTTCATTATTGAATTTGTAGCCAACTGAACCCATCTGTTTTTATTTTTGTTTTTCACATGAACTGCTATTAAAGTTCCATTTCCCACACTTTAATTTAAGTGCCCATTTTTGGAATCTAAAGGCAAGACTTTATATTTCTTTCCTGTGAATTTAATTTAATAAGATTCACCCCAATGTTTCAACCTATTGACATATTTTTGGGTGGTGGTTTTCTCATCAATTATATTGGTTATCTTCCTCCAGGCTCATATCTAGCCTTCAGATAATTTGAGGGGAACCCAGTATAAACAACACTGGTCCTCCACTTTTGATTGAGTCAAGATTTGATCTTGACTCAATTCTAATACACATTAATTGTGGAAACTTTAACAAGTGATTTAATCTCCCTGAGCCTCAGTGTCCTCATCCATGAAATGGAAATAATAGTACTTGCACATCTGTCCCCCACGTCTCAGGATTTTTGCAAGCAAAATACTTTTTTTTCTTTAAGTGCTTACATTGAAACAGTTAAGTCAAAAAGGTAAAGGAAAAATTTTAGCTTAAATGTTCCAGTATTCTTCTCTAAACAATTAAAAAATAATGCATCAAATCTAATGTTAAAGCAGCATAAGCAACAAAAATTGAAGTGAGACATTTTACAACTTAAGAGGACAGGAGAGATTTGTGTCACTAGAGTAGAAGCTAACCGGGAATGCAACATCAGCTATGGACCTTGAAGTTGAAAGCAGCAATGAAACTAGGATTACTCATTTCCAAAGTTGATAAAAGGATTAAACAGCTGGTCAGAAAGAAATTTCAGGGGATCCCATACTAGCACTAGGTTGCAAAACCAAGTACCATTTGGCAACTCTATTGTTTATTACCTAGTTTGGGGTTACAGTTCTAAGTCAAAGAGGAATGTATAAAGTCAAAGGAGACCAGGAGCCCTGTGTGGGGATCATAGTCCCAGAGAGGAAAGGAGTTACAGTCATAAGAGGACAGAAGTCCTATCTGGAAAGGACCAGAGCACAGGCCAGGAGAGCAATGACCCATACTTCTCCATGGATCACATGGGTGGGGGGAACCCTGAAGCTGTCCTCTGACTTTGGGAGGAAGATTTGAGAAACTCTCCTTTGGAAGAAACCTATTCCAGGGAATCAAGATAAAGTGGTTTCATTCTGTTATCTTGGTGGGACTATTCCCTACTTAGCTCAAACCTAAGTAATCTCATTTAGCTGGAAATCTAGATTTCTATCTACCCGTATTGAGCTGAAAATTGGCTCAAAACCACTCCCAATAAGTGCTCTCATTTAGGCCTGAGGGCAATGACAACATTGAAGGAATTTCATTTAATTGAAACCTCAGTTTCATATTCCTTATAAAAAAAGAGCAACTTGGGGCTCATTTCTTTATAGAGAGGCCCAAAAGCAGGACTGTGCCAGGCCAAGGTAGCTCTCCTTGCATGACTGCCTATGAGGACTCCCTGCCCACTAAGAAGGCATTCTCTTTTCAGCATTAACCCTTCTTTATCTCTCTGTCAGGACTTCTCTGTGGGAACTTTGCCACTAAGGAAATCAGCCTCCTAGCAAAAGCTGACTTCTCAGTACCAATAAACTATTTTTTGCCAATCTAAATTTTAGGGTTTGTGAATTCTTTCACATTGGAGCCGTGCCAATCAGAAAGGGTTCCCACTACTCTCTGCCGTGGGCCAAACCTCATCAACATTACCTCAAAAGCACCAAAACTTTATAGACCTCCAAAAGTAGCTATTAAAACAGCAAGGCAAAAGAGCCTGCAGTGTCTCCAATACCTACCCCAGGTTAATCAGGGTAATCTAATCCAACAAAAAGATCAAAATCAAGAAATAGACTGGAAAAATTAGCAAACAACAAGAACAAGAACCTGACAATAAAAAGCTATCAGAGTGATAAAAACTTAGGGCCCAAACTCATAAGATGACAGTAATATGAAAACACTGAGGAGTAAAGCTTCAAAAGAAAATTGCAAACCCAATCCTAAGAATTCCTAGAAGAATTTTTTTTAAGAGATTTTTAAAGAACAACAAAAAAAATTAATCAAATAACTGTGTTAAGCAAAAATTGAGAAAAGAATTGAGAACAATACAAGAAAATTATGAAAAGAAAACTAACAACTTCATAAAAGAGGTACAGAATAACTATCAATACCAAAATGCTTATCGATACAGAATTGTAAATAGCATAGTTGTGGTACTCCTCAACATCAACAGAATTATAAATAGTTGTGATATTTATCAATATAGAATAGTAAATAGCAGAAATTATCATCCTAATGTATTTATCTCAAGCATGTCTTTGATTCATTGTATAGTTAAAATGCCTTGTTCCTGTCAAGATTATCCTAAATTTACCAAGTAGGTCTTTGATTCATTGTATAGTTAATATGCTTTGTTCCTGTCACATACATTTTCCATCAAGATTATCCTAAATTTATTAAGTATGTCTTTACAGTTGTTAGAGAGATGGTGATCCAATAGTATTCAATACAGGCCTTCTACAATTTAGAACCAAAGAAGATACAGAGAGCATTTCAAAATGTAAAATAGACAATTTTAATTACGTGAAATTTAAATGTTTTTGCACAAACAAAACCAATGCAATTAAAATTATAAGGAAAGCAGAAAACTGGGGAGGGGTGATGGGGATTACAAGTATCTCTATTAAAGTCCTCAGTTTTGAGTCAAATTTATAATACAAATCATTCCTCAATTGATGAATGGTTAAAGGATATAAACAGGCAGTTTTCAACTGAAGAAATTAAAAAGTAGTTATAGTTATGCAAAAATTTTTACAAATTAAAACAACTCTGAGGTAAAGTGACTAATATGACAAAAAAAGGAAAGATTATGAGGCAGAGCCAAGATGGTCAAAGTAAAGGCAGGAAATTGCCCAACTTTCCCCTAAACCTCTCCAAATTCCTTTAAATAATGACTAAGCAAATTTTAGAGCATCAGAACAGTAAAAAAGATAAAATAAAATACTTTCCAACTGAAGGCAACTTAGAAGATCAGCAGACAAGGTCTATGACACCAGAATGGGAGTCCAGAATATAGTCCTAGTGCAGGCCTCAGCAGCACAGCCTGAGACTCAGCCCCAACCCCAGTCCTAGTCCCTGAATTGGCCCCATCCCAACTTCTAAATCAGTGGCAGTACTGTTGGCTTCCAGACTCTCAGCCCAGAGATACCAAAGAGGACCTGAAAGGTCAAGAGAAAAGGTCTGTGGAATCAGGACAGAAGCTCAGAGTGCAATCCCCAGCACAGGCCATGCCAGTGCAGTCCCAGTCCTGGTCCCAGACTCAGCCCTGGCCTCGACCCCAGTGTCAGTGAGGTAGGACCTCTAAATTAGCAGCGGTGCTGAAGGCTTCTGAACCTTTCAGCCTGGAGACACCAGGAAAGACTTGGAAGGATCAGCAGAGAAGATCTGTGGCAACAGTGAGAGTCTAATATGCAGTCCTAGCATAGGCTGTGCCAACGCATCCCTGGCCCTAACCCCAATAGCCCCAAAGTTAGCAAAGCAGGACTCTGTTGCTTAAGCACACTAGATCTTATAGCTACTGGAGTGGGTTGCTACTAACAGCTCCAGGTTAGGAAATAATGTGATCTTCCTGGAAGGCTTTCCAAAAACAAATGCACAAAATTTCTGAAGCTTGGGACAGTATATCCTCCACCTTGAAAACAAAACCCTACTTTAACAAAGAGTTAAAAGTCCAATAATAGGCTGGGAAAATGACAACAAAAAAAAAGTTTCTGACCATTGAATGTTATTATGGTGGTAAAGAAGATCAAAACACAGTCTCAGAAGATGATAACAAAGCCAAAAGTCTTACATCCAAAGCCTCCAAGAAAAATAAGAATTGGATTAAGGCCATGGAAGAACTCAAAAGAGATTTTAAAATCAAGTAAGAGAGATAGAGGAAAAACTAAGAAAAGAATTGAGAGTGGTGCAAAAGGAAGTACAAACAACTAATGAGGAAAAGAATGCCTTAAAAAGCAAAATTGGCCAATTGGGAAAGGAGGTATAAAATCTCACTTGAAAAAAATAATTCCTTGAAGAATAGAATTGAGAAGATAGGCAGAACTTTGCCTGAGTTCTTCCTGGCTTCTCTCAGAATCAACACCAGATAAGGCCTCTGAACAGATTTTGGAATGACAGAACCCACAGATATTTGGAGTATAACAAATTTCCAGCAAAAAAATATATCTTAGAAGGACTTCAAGAAAGGTCTGTCTCAATCAAGCAGTTGAGACTTGGCCCAGTGCAGGGAGGCCCAGGGTGGAGAGACTCTGCATGGGGAATCTAATGAAAAACTCAGCCAAAATACAGCAGCACTGGCTACTCTCTCGTGGTTCAGAAGCCAGTGGATCAGCAGACTTCTCGTGCAACTACAGAAGGCAAAAAGTGAGCCCCTGAGCCTCAGCAAAATAAGCAGGACTTGGCCATGCCCATCCAGCAAGGGAAGGAAGCAGGCAGCATTGCCCCTAGGGCAAGTAAAACCCCTATTACCCTGTAGAGGAAGCTTGGGGCAATCTCCTTTGCCATTAGGAGCAGATCTCAACCTTTAAAAATAAGCAAAAGAGCAAAAAGAGTTCTGACCATAGATAGTTTTTATGGTGACAGGGAAGAATAGATCCTAAATTCTGAGAACACTAAAGGCAAAAGGCCTTTTTTTTTTTCCTTTCATCTGATTCTTCTTGTACGTAATGAATAATTTGTAAACATTTTACATAATTGCACATGTATAACCTATATCTGATGGCTTACCAATTTAGAGAAGGGGAGGAGAAGGAAATAAAAGACATATTGAATTTAGAACTCAAAACTTTAAATAAAAATGTTTTAAAATGTGATGAAGGGAAAAGGCACAATTGAGTAGGATTTGTGAGATATACTGTCAATATCAATCAGCAAACATTTATTAAATATCTAATAAAATAAAATAATACTTTAAATGAACTGAAAATAGCACTAGAAGAAATACTTAGAAAAGAAATGAGAACTGGAATGGAGACTGGGAAAGATAAATAAGAGCTTAGCATAAGATTTACAATGTCTTAACCTACAAATTCTCTGAAACTTAGGATAGGATAGATGAATAGAAGTCAATAACTCTATTAGGCAAGAAGAAATATTAAAATGAACTCAAAAGACTAAAAATATAGAGTATATAAGATATTGCATACCAAAAGCCAATTGATCTAGAAAACAGATTATGAAAAATAACTTAAAAATCAAGAGACTGCCAGAAAGTAATGACTTCATTTCAAAGTTTGGATATCCTATTTCAAGAAGTCATGAAAGAAAACTACCCATATAGATCAGAACAAGAGGGCAAAGTGAAAATAGGAAGATTTGATCAACTCCTGAAAGGAATTTCAAAAATAGAAACTCCCAAGAATATCCAAAGTGAAATCCAGTGCTTTGAGGTCAAAGAAAAAATTCTGGAAGTGGCCAGAAAATGCCAAGGAACTAAACTAATATGGTGAGATAGCAATACCTAGTTAAAAATAAACATGACAAATTCACATTGGTCATTTTCTTTGATAAAAGGAGTTAGATACAAAATGAAAGGATAGACACCAGAAATGCTACGTATGAAATAGAGTTGGGAAAGCATATAGTTATTGAAGCAGATTATGATCCCTTTAAGAAACTAGTCCTTTCAGATTGATTTATTCCTTTCTGATTCCCAACTCCTCCTAGCTGATCCATTATCAATTCAGGAAGGTAGGACCTTTGATTCACAAATCCTGGTCAAAAGCATCCCTTTGAATTCCAATAGGAAATCCAGGCTTGACCCAGTCCCCATTGGATCTGAGCCAACTTGGGCTGTCCCAGCACCCATTCTAAAGATCTGCTCAGGTTTCCCAACCCCCCACCAAGCAAATTCTAGCCCTTACTGAAACTCAGAGAGGAGCCAACTTGAGACTTCACCCACAGGCTCTTTTAGCTAAATCTCTCATTATAAAAGAGCCAAGCTGGAGTCCTCTCTTTGCAGAGGTTCCAAACATGCTAGCCTTATGCCTCGCATGCCAAGGGTGTCTGTCCACTGAAATAATATTTCCAGTACCCTCTTCTCTTCACTTAACACCTTTTACTAACTAGACTTTAACCTTACTTCCAAACCCTATAATAAACCTCTTTTATCAATCTAGATTTTCGGCTCTGTAAATTGCTTTACAGGGGACTCTTGCACCACTACTAGACCTCAATTTCATTTGGGTACCCCAGATCTATACCTCATCAATTATGGTGAGGAGAAAGACACCCCAGCAAGATTAGGGCCTCCCTGGTCAGTGTCATGGATTTGATGAAAGAATTCACACACTGTCTCCAAGTTAAGGGGCAAAGATTTATTATGTTGCTTGTCAACAGGCTAAAGTTCCAAAGGAGTTTAGCAAAGAGGCAGAAGCAAGAAGAAATTATGCTGCTGCTTCTTGACAGCAGGCTAATTTTAGGAGAATCTAGCAAAGTCAGAATCAAGGAGATAATTGTGACACCAATTGAAGTAGGCTAAAGTTCCAAGGGAATCTAGGAAAGAATCAGAATCAGGGAGACAACTTTATGAGAAAGAGAAATAGAGATTAAGTTGTTATGCTAATATTATGGTTTAAAGATACAATTGAGGAATGATAGGGGTGGGGTAGTTGTCATCATTGAGATTCACAGCTTATTGATTAACAGAAACAGTATTAAATAACAGTATTGGCCAGCATTGTTTGTGCCACTTCAAAGGCCAGCTAGTCTTAGGTTTTTCTCCAGCCTTGCCATTTTCTCATCCCATCAATTAGCAAAGGAAAAAGGCAAATTCCCCAGGAGGACTCACAATTAACCAGGAGAAAGGAAATGCTCCATGACTTGGAAGAAAGTCATTGTCTGGCAGGTTAGACTGACCAGAATTAGCTAGATTAAGGAGAATGGTACCATTATAAAAAAGAAGACACTATGAGGGAGAGAAAGAGAGTACTTCATAATGGATTTAGTCCTGAAGAGAAGTTAGCTTCTTCATCATAAGCAGATCTTTTAAAGGGAAAACTTAACCCTAAGGGTTACAAAGGTACAAACTGAAGAGGGAGGGTCAGGGTGCTAGGTGGTGGTCTCAGACCTCCCTAAATACATGCCAATCAAAATAGTCTGGGAAAGCTTTGGTTCTTAACTTATGGTAATAGGCTTAGGAAGCTAAGTTATCAAGGTTGTCTAAAAAGTTGTGACTATCTTTAAAGATGATAAACTTTAAAATTCACATCACAGATTACACATGATTTAGCATCTACTATTATAATGGAGCAGAGACATGGAGTAAGATATTTTCAAAGAATACAACTCAGTAAAACTAAGTATGATTTGGTAAGGGAAAAAGTGGATCTTCAACAAAATTGAGGACTTCTAAGTATTCCTGATGTTTTTAGTGAAAAGAAACTTTGAAACATAAACATGGAGTTAAGAGAAGTATAAAATGGTAAATGTAAATGAGCAATTAGAAAAGACTTAAAAAGAAAAATTTTATATTCTAATAAGGGAATAAATTAAGCAAATATCACCAGAATTCTGTCATCATGAGTCCTAGAGTGAGTCAAATTGAACGGCCTAATGGGGTTTTATTATGCTTTAATTATCTTAAAAGAAGAAAGGAAAATAATAGGGGAAAGAAGAGAAATGTTAGCATATGAGATAAACTGAGTGAAAACTCTCATAAGGATGTGGCTTCAACCTTTGCCCTAAATAATGACTTGAGACTTTGCAATAGCAAGTTAAGCCATATTTGAAAAGCTGCAAGTGTTTGATTGTCTTGAATGAACATGCCCCTCCTGTTTCCCACCACCTCTTAATTAGAATTTAAATACTTCTTCTAAAAGCAATTTATTCTTTTGTTTCTGGGTTAGATTTCTCTGTTTAGAGCATAAACCTGGACTCCTCAAGACAATGGGAACATAGGTCAATGGGAAGGGGAAGGCTTCTGTTCTACTAATCTTGTGTTTTTTCACTTAGTGCTTTGTACTCCTTTAAACTGACATCTTTTCTGTTAGGAGTTGCTCTTTTCCCCAAGATTGTGATAAACCTCTTTTTGCTTTTCTTACTCTGAGAGTCTCTAATTGTTTTTGTGGTCACTACTGTCCTATATAATTTGGGGACGCATCCAGAATTTGTTTGTAAGGGTTGTTTGTAAGGGTTCTCTTCTGTACCAAATTCTTGGGCAAACATCCTCCAGAGAGTTTTCCGGTGTTCCTGGAGTCCCACTCCTACTGGTAAACTCCTGAAAAGAGACACTCAGAGAAAGCAAAAATGAAAGTAGACTAGCAAAGATAGAGAATTAATTCATCAAAGCAGATAAAGCCAGCTGAGAAAAGTTAAAAATCAATCAGGTAAGTTGTGCAGAGCTCAGGTAAGGGTAAGAACAGGGGTGTGTGTGGGAAGACTCTAAGTGGTTAGATCTATAAGAGGCTTTCCCATCCTCGAATTGGTGAGTCACATTGGTGATTGGGATTGGGACTGGGATAATTTAGGTGGTTTATAAAGTTTATAAAGGTCTCCTATTTCCCTTTTTTATTAGAAAATTCTAGGTAGTTTGAGTCAAGTAAAGATTTTCTTATTTCCCTGTGATTTTCCTTTCATAGAGACTACTGAGTCTAATAAAAAAACATGTTTTACTTCCAAGATTTTATAGGAAATAATGAGGAGGGATTGCAAAAGGAGTGGCAATTTTGTGCACCTCGGCATTTGCCCTCCTCAGGGAAAGTGAAAAGAATGAATCAGATTTTTAAGAAATAGATTAATAAATTGATGTTAGAGACTAAATTGCCTTGAGTCAAATGTTTGCCTATTGCTTTTTTAAAGAATTATAACTGTTCCCAGAAGTAACCTGGAACTTTCCCCATATGAGATTATTTTATTTGGAAAGAGAAAGGGAAAGACACTCTTCAAAGGAAGGATAAATTTTAAAGAAATTATGTACTAGCAGTGTCCTCATCCCTTTTTATCCTTTAGGAAACAAGGATTGCTGACCCAGATAACACTTTGGAGTAGGCACTTACTAAGAACTGGAAGAAGAAGAGTGGAAGAGCAGTCTGGAGGCTGAGAACACCAGACTTAAAGGACCTGTGGAGAAACCTCAAGAATGTACTGCTAAAAACAATTGAAAAACAAGCCTAAAATTGACTTTGCAATAGGAATGTTTTGGTGGGAGGGAAGATTAATTGTGCTTAGAAGAATTTTTAAGAGCATTGATTATAACTGCTATTTATATTTCTAGAAAAGTTTATAGGAAGTCCTCAATTGGAGAAAGTTGAATTGATATTTTTTTAGAATGAAGAAATTATTAATATTAATTGTGAAAGGGTTATTTACTGTGAAATTAGGATATTTGATATGAGTTCTATTATTCTGAGAACAGTGATTCTTTGTCCCTTCAAATATGGTTAATATCTGAATATGTTTTGATATAGATTAGTTATTGAACATCTTAAAGTAAAATGATTTGTTAATGTTGAATTTAAAACCCATCTACTGAGGTAGAGCCAAGATGGTGAAGAGAACATATGCTTCATTCTGTGCTCCTCCACTACCCTCATTACTGATTACAAAATTCAGCCTCTGAAATAGGGCTTGACTGGTAGAATCTATGAATATTGGGAGTATAACAAATTACCAGCAGAAAATAATTTGGAAGATTGCCAGAAAAGGTCTGTCTTGATCAGGGGAGGAGACCAGTGCAGGCAGGGAGGCAGAACATGGAAGCTAGTGCTCACTGAGCAGACTGGTATGGAGAATTTGTGGGGAGGATTCTACCACAGGTTGGCTGCTCTGCTTTAGTTGCAAAGCAATAGATCAGCAGAGATCTACAAATGCTAAAGGTAGAGAGTATCCCAAAACACCAGAGTTTCACACGACCTGGCCATACCCACCCAGCACTAGAAGTGACTCATCGTGATCATACATCGTGGCAGCTCTTCTGTAGCATAGCAACTCTTCCCAGGTAGCTGCTCTTCCCAGGGCAGCTGCTCTTCCTTAGCATGTTGCAGCCTGTTTGCAGGACAGCCACTGGCTATCTGTCTCTGTTCTATAGAGGAAGCTTGGAATTGCCCTAAAGGCAAGCTCAGGGTTTTTTAAAAATTGAGCAAAAAAGCAAAGTGAGTTCTAACTATAGGTAGCTTCTATGCTGAAAGAGAACAGATTTCCAACTGTGAGGAGATGTATAGCAGGCAGTCTTCAGATAAAACCCCAAAGAGGGATATAATCTGGTCTCCACCACACAAAGCTCTCCTAGAAGAAATTTTAAAAGATGTTAAAAGAGAGCTACAAGAAAAATGGGGAAAGGAATGAGAAGCTCTGTAAGAGAGTATGGGAAAGGCATATAACTCATTAAAAGAAAGATTTGAAAAAGAAAACAACTCCCTGAAATGTGAAATGGAAAAGGTAAAGAACTCTCAAGGAACAGAAATTGTGCATTGGAAAAAGAAAATAATACATTAAAAAAAATTATGAAATGGAAAAAAAAATTCCATAGAACAAAACAACATATTTTAAAACTCAATTAGGGGCAGTTAGGTGGCGCAGTGGATAGAGCACCAGTTTTGAATTCAGGAGGACTCGAGTTCAAATCTGATCTCAGACACTTAATACTTCCTAGCTGTGTGACCCTGGGCAAGTCACTTAACCCCAGCCTGGGGGGGGGGGGAGAGAGACTCAATTGGACATATACAAAAAGAAGTAAAAAAAAAAAAAAAGTAAATGAAAAAAATAACTCATTAAAAATCAGAACTGAACAAATGGAAATGAATGATTCAAGGAGACATCAAGAATCAGTCAAGGAAAAAAAAAAAAAAAAAAAAAAACAGACCTGGAAAATAGCTCTAGGAGAGATAATCTGAGAATTATTGGATTTCCCAAAAATTATGATGGAAAAAAAGAGCCTAGAAACTATTTTATAGGAAATCATCAAAGAGAACTTCCCAGAAGGTAAAATAGCCATTGAAAGAATTCATTGAATACCTTCTCAAAGAGACCCCAAAATAAAAACTCCAAGGAATATTATGGCTAAATTTCAGAACTATCAGACTAAGGGAAAAATATTACAAGCAGCCAAGGGGAAAACAAAACAAAACAAAACAACAACAATAACAAAAAAAAAAATAATTCAAATACCGAGGAGCCACAATAAGGATCACTCAGGATCTAGCAGCTTCTACATTAAAGGATCAAAGGTCCCAGACAAGAATTTGGAGGACAATCTTGTTTTCCATTTAAGGTGGTATCCTTCTGACTCAGTTTTTCAGTTGTGTTCTTTTGAATAAGAACCCACTTGATTATTCCTGAGTCTGGCTATAAGGTGAAATTGCTATTGCATACAATTAGCTAAGGATACTTTATCCTGTCATGTATGTGCTCTTAGTCTGAGGACTAAAAGATCAGTTTTTGATTATAATCAGATCCCTGTGCTTTCCTTATATAGCAAATTTCTATAATCAGGACAAGTATTCAGTAGTATCTATGAGCACAGTTCAAGTATGTAAGTTTTCCATCTGAAAATATGTCATTATTTCTTAAATGAGTAAATAAGTGAGTATTTGGCTTAGTCATCTATCTGTTGCTAAATGCATATATTTGTTTCTTTTAGCATTTTTGTTGTTGCTGACTTTATTGATAGGCATCTTTATTTCTGAAAGGTTATCTATTCTAATTACTGGGGACACAAATGGTTAAGGTGATAGATGGCCCTAGATGGGATTTGGGGGTACAGAACCTCAATTTGTATACTAAATAGGCTACTTAGATTCCAGACCATGGTCAAAATAAATAGATTTGAGAGAGGATATAATTAGCAAGGAAAGGACTTTTAACAATCAACAATGGAAAAGACAAGCTCCTCAGTGGAACTCACAATTTCCCAGTAAAAAAAAAAAGGGTACTCCATGAGGTTAGGACAAGCCCTTAGCTGTCAGGCTAAATTCTAAAAGAGACTCAGCACCCTAATACAGTCAATTAGCTATAAGGAGGAGAAGTGGAATTGGAAAGCATAGTGGAGTTAGGAGATATACCACATGGTATGGAGGAAGGGAAAGACACTACAAGGCAGAATGCTGTAGTGGACTGACCAGGAGAGATAGTGGCCATGGGATAGCCCACAAGTAAATTTTACAGGGAAAATTTAATCTTGAAGACATGACTGGGATTTTCACAGAAGAAAGATTGAACAACCTTGGTGGGGTTAGTTAGACTTGGTGGGACCAAGGAATCAGACTGAAAATTCTTTGGTTCCTGACAAGGACCATAGTAGAGAAAAAGGACAAATCAGACCTAGAGAACAACATGGTTGAGGAAATGTATCAAGAATGGTATGAGAACATAGGAAGAGATGGAGCCAAGATGGTACAGTCAGAAAGTCACTGGAACTCTCCCAGTTTCACTCAACAATTACATGAAAATCAGTCTCTAACCAGAGTCTGATGGAATGAAACATTCTCCAACTCAAGATAGACTGAAAAAAAATTCAAGAAAGGTCAGTCTCACTGGGATAAAGAAAGTGTTCAGCCCATATCAGATAGACTTTAGGAAAGCTGGTAAGAGGTCTTAATCACAGTAAATCAGCAACTAAGACCCTCAGTCCTGTCTCAGTAGAGAAGCCAATCAGTGGGGCAGCTTCCAGTCCCAGCTCAGAAGGCAAACTCTGGGAGATCAGACTATTTCCTGAACAGAGTGGGCAAAGCTAACCCTACAAACACATGGGGCCCCTATATTCAAAGCAAAGCTCACAACTGCACAGAAAGCTTGGGACAGTGCAAAGCTCCACCTCAAAAGTTTTTTTAAAAAAAGGAAATATCAAAAGAAAAGGAAAGAAAATGAGCAAGAAACAAAAAATAACCTTGCCTATAGAAAGCTACTATGGTGACAGGGTAGACCAAAACACAAACTCAGACTAGGACAGAATATCCACAGAAGAAATCTCAAAGAACGAGATGATTTGGTTGCAAGCCCAAAGAGTGTTCTTGGAAATGCTCATAAAAGACTTCAAAAGGAAAATAAGAGAGATAAAAGAAAAAATGAGAAAAGAAATGAGAGGTATACATAAAAGAGTAAAAAAAAAAAAAAAAAAAAAAAAAAAAACTAAAGAAAACAACTCCTTAAACAGTAGAATGAACCAAATGGAAAAAAAAAAGAAATACAAAAGATAACTGAAGAAAATCACACATTAAAAGCTAGAACAGTGCAGATGGAAGCTGATGATTTTGTGAGATAGAAAGAATCAAACAAAAAAGTGACCAAAATGGAAGAACATGTGAAATACCTCATTAGCAAAACAGCTGACTTGGAAAATAAATCCAGAAGAAACAATTTAAAAATTATTGGCCTACCTGAAGGCCATGACCAAAAAAAGAGCCTGGATAGTATTCTACAAGAGGTCATTAAAGAAAAAGACCCCAATGTTCTAGAAACATAGGAGAAAATACTCATTGAAAGAATCTATCAACACCTCTGGAAACATATCCCACGAGGAAACTCCAAAGAACATTGTTGTGAAACTCCAAAACTATAGTCTTAAGGAAAAAATACTGTAAGCTCAAGGAGTAATAGTCAGGATTACCTGGGATCTGGCAGCTTCTACAGTAAAGGATTGGAAAGTCTGGAATACCATCTTCTAGAAGTCAAAAGGTTACAATCAAGAATTAACTACGCAGTAAGACTTAGCATCATTTTTTAGGGAAGGAGATGAAGATTCAATGAAGTAAGAAACGTTCAATTATTTCTATTGAAAAAACCAGAACCAAACAGAAAACTTAATCTCTAAACACAGGATGCAAAAGAACCATGAAAAGGTAAACAGGAGGAAATAAATAAATAAATAAATGTATATTATATATATAATTTAAAGGTTAAACTATTTATATCCCTAAATAGGAAAACAATGTCTGGTAACTCTTGAGAACTGTATCTGTCACTGGAGCAGACAGAGGGGGGCATCACATGGACTGAGGGTGTGATTGTGAATGGTCCCTTATGTGATAATATCAAAGAAAAATACCTTAAAAGATGGAAAACAGTCTGTACTGAAAAAAAAGGAAAGGGAAGATATAATGGGACAATTAGTTCACGTGAAGAGGTGCAAAAGACCTATTATAATCCAGGGAAAGAAGGGAAGGGGATAAGAATTTTCTGAAGCTTGATCTCATCAGTTTTGGCTTTAAGAGGGAATAATATAATCATTCAGTTGGGTATAGAAATTTATCTAACACTATAAAGAAGTAGGAAGAGAAAGGGGAAAAGGAAGGGACAAGATAGAAGGAGGGCAGAAATATTAGGGGAGAAGGTAAGAGAAGGGGGAATGGGTTGATAGAAGACAAGGTAGTGGGTGGAATGGGTGAAAACACACACACACACACACACACACACACACACACACACACACACACACACACACACAACTAAGGACAGCGTGGAAAAAGAACCAAAGTATATATAGGGGAGAAAATAGGACGGAGGGAAGTACAGAGCTGGTAATCATAACTTTTTTTTTTTTTTTTTTTTTTTTAGCTATAGTTCTATTTGTTATTATAGTTACTATAGTTCTACACTTTTTATTTATCCTTTGAAGACCTCTCATGCCATTCTTTTTTTTTTTTTAAATAACTTTTTATTGACAGTACATATGCATGGGTAATTTTTTTTTTACAACATTATCCCTTGCACTCACTTCTGTTCTGAATTTTCCCTTCCCGACCTCCACCCCCTCCCCTAGATGGCAGGTAGTCTTATACATGTTAAATGTTATAGTATATCTTGGATACATTATATGTGTGTAGAACTGAACAGTTCTCTTGTTGCACAGGAAGAATTGGATTCAGAAGGTAAAAATAACCTGGGAAGAAAAACAAGGATGCAAACAGTTCATACTCATTTTCCAGTGTTCCTTCCCTGGCTGTAGATGATTCTGTCCATCATTGATCAATTGGAACTGAATTAGATCTTCTCTTTGTCAAAGATATCACTTCCATCAGAATACATCCTCATACAGCATTGTTGTTGAAGTGTATAATGATCTCCTGGTTCTGCTCATTTCACTCAATATCAGTTCATGTAAGTCTTTCCAAGCCTCTGTATTCATCTTGCTGGCCATTTCTTACAGAACAATAATATTCCATAATATTCATATACTACAATTTACCCAACCATTCTCCAATTGCTGAGCATTCAATCATTTTCCAGTTTCTAGCCACTACAAAAAGGGCTGCCACAAACATTTTGGCACATATAGGTCCCTTTCCCTTCTTTAGTATTTCTTTGAGATATAAGCCCAGCAGTAACACTGCTGGATAAAAAGGTATGCAGAGTTTGATAACTTTTTTGGGCATAATTCCAGATTGCTCTCCAGAATAGTTGGGTAATCATAACTGTTAATGTGAATGGGATGTACTCTCTCATAAAATGGAAGCAAATAGCAGAGTGGATTTAAAAGCAGTATCCAAAATATACTGTTTTCAAGAAACACATTTGACAGAAACAGACATATAGAAGGTTGGAACAGAATTTATTATGCTTCAGATGAAGTAAAATAAATAAATAAAAAGCAGGGGTGGCAATTCTGATCTCAGCTAAAACAAAAGTAAAAATAGATCTTATTAAAAGAGCTAAGCATAAAAAATGCATCTTGGTAAAAGGTACAATAGATAATGAAGTTGTACCAATACTAAATGTCTATACAGTAAGTGGTAAAGCAAGCAAATTCCTAGAGAAGATTTAAAGCCAGTTATAAGAAGAAAGAGGCAGTAGAACTATTCTAGAGGGGACCTCAACCTTCCCCTCTCAGAATCAGATAAATCTAACCACAAAATAAACAAGAAAGAAACTAGGGTGATTAATAGCATCCCAGAAAACATGACAGACCTCTGGAGAAAACTGAATAGGGATAGAAAGGAATAAATCTTTTTCTTTGCAGTACATCACACCCTTGCAAAACTTGACTGTATTAGGGCATAAAAACCTCACAATCAAATGCAGAAAGGCAGAAATATTAAATGCTTCTTTTTCAAACCATGATACAATAAAAATTATATTCAATAAATGGCCAGGGAAAGATAGATTATTTAATTTCCATTTGGCTTTTAGTCTTATTCTAAAAAATGAACAGGTCACACAACAAATCACAGAAACAATCCATAATTTCATGTTAGAAAATGACAATAATGAGACAACATAGCACCACCTATGGCATGCAGCCAAAGCAGTTTTTAGGGGAAATTTTATATCTCTAAATAACTACATAAATAAAATAGAGAAAGAGGAGATCAATTAATTGGGCATGCAACTAAAAGCTAGAAAAAGAACAAATTAATACCCCCAATTAAATACCAAATTAGAAATTTTGAAACTCAAAGGAGAGATTAATAAAATAGAAACTAAGAAAACTATTGAACAAGTAGTGTATGTTGAAGAAAACAAAGAGTTGGTTTTATGAAAAAACTAACAAAATAAGTAAATTGGTTAATTTGGTTAATTTGATCAGGAAAAGAAAAGAAAAATAAATAAATAAAATCATCAGCATCAAAAATGAAAGGGGTGAACTTACCACCAATGAAAAAGAAATTAAGGAAATAATTAGGAGCTATTTTGCCCAATTCTATGGCAGCAAGTTGGACAATTTAACTGAAATGGATGAATATTTACAAAGATATAAATTGCCCTGATTAACAGAAGAGGAAATACTATAATTAAATAGTCCCATTTTAGAAAAAGAAATTGGCCAGATGGATTCACAAGTGAATTCTACCAAACATTTAAAGAACAATTAATTCCAATACTATGTAAGCAATTTGGAAAAATAGGTAAAGGAGTACTGCCAAATTCCTTTTATGACACAAAAATGGCACTGATAGCTAAACCAAGAAGGACAAAGAGAAAGAAAATTATAGACAATCTCCCAAATGAATATTGATGCAAAAAATTTAAATAAAATATTAGCAAAGAGATTGCAGCAATTTATCAGCAAGATAATATACTATGACTAAGTGAGATTTATACCAGGAATTTAGAGCTGGTTCAATATCAGGAAAACTATTATCATAATTGACCATATCAACAACAAAACTAACAGAAATCATATGACAATCTTAATAGATACAGAAAAAGCTTTTTCACAAAATATAGCACCCATTCCTATTAAAAACACTAGAGAATAGTAAAAGTAGCTTTCCTTAAAAATAATAAGCAGTATTTATCTAAAACCTACAGCAAAATTTTTTGTAATGGAGAGAAGCTGGATGCATTCTCAATAAGATCAGGGGTGAAACAAGGATGCCCGTTATCACCACTATTATTCAATATTGTTCTAGAAATGTTGGCTTTAGAAATGTTAGTTTTAATAGAAAGAAAAAGAAATTAAAAGAATTAGAATAGAAAATAAAACTATAGGCAATGAGGAAATAAAACTATTCTTTGCAGATGATACTATGATATCTTAGAGAATCCTAAAAAAATGCAAAAAACATCTAAAAACCTATGGAAACAATTCACAGCTTTTAAAAATTTGCAGGATATAAAATAAACCCACATAAATCATCAGAATTTCTATAAATTATTGACAAAACCCATAAGCAAGAGATAGAAAGAGAAATTTCATTTAATATTACTGTAAACAAAATAAACTACTTGGGGGTCTACCTGCCAGGCAAACAAAAGAACTATATGAATACAATTACAAAACACTTTTCACAAAATAAAATCAGACCTAAACAACTGGAAAAAATATAAATTGTTCATGGCTAGGCCAAACTAATATAATAAAAATGACAATTCTGCCTAAATTGGTCTACTTGTTCAGTACCATAACAATCAAACTGCCAAAACATTATTTTATAGAACTAGAAAAAATAATAACATAATTCATCTAGAAGAACAAAAGGTCAAGAATATCAAGGGAATTAATGAAAAAAAAAAAATACAAAGGATGATGGCTTAGCAGTACCAAACCTGAAACTATATTATAAAGTGGCAGTAATCAAAACCATTTGATACTGGCTAAAAAATAGAGTGGTAGATCAGTGGAATAGATTAGATACACATGACACATTATGCAAGATCTTTAGCTATCTGGTATTTGATAAATCCCTAAACTCCAGCTTCTGTGTGACAAAAATTGCTGATAAAACAGAAAATACTATGTCAGAAACTCAGCATACACCTACATCTCACACCCAATACCAAAAGAAGATCAAAATGGATACATGACTTGGGCATAAAGGATGATACCATAAATGAATTAGAATAACAAGGGAAAATTTATCTAGTAGATCTTTGGAGAAAGGAGGAATTTTGACCAAAGAAATAGAGAATCTTATGAAAGACAAAAAGACAGCTTTGATTACATTAAATTAAAAAGTTTCTGCACAAACAAAACCAAGAGAAACAAGATTAAAAGGGAAGTATAAAGCTGGGGGGAAAAAATCTTACAGCCAATATTTCTGATAAAGGTCTCACTTCTAAAATATATAAAGAACTGTGTCAAATTTATAAACGTACAAGTCATTCCCCAATTGATAAATGGTCAAAGGATATGAACAGACAATTTTCAGATGATGAAATTAAAGCCATTTATAGTTAGATGAAAAAAATTTCCAAATCACTATTGATTAGAGAAAGGCAAATTAAAACAACTTTTGAGGTACCACCTCACAACTCTCAGATTGGCTAATATGACAGGAAAGAATAATGATAAATATTGTAGGGGATGTGGGAAAACTGGGATACTAGTGAATTATTGGTGGAATTGTGAAATGATCCATCCTTTTTGGAGAGCCCAAAGATTCTATAAAACTGTGCTTATCTTTTGACCCAGCATTGCTATTACTGGGTCTGTATCCCAAGAAACTCATAAAGGAAGGAAAAGAACACATATATGTAAAAATGTTTATAGCAGCTCTTTTTTGTGGTAGCAAAGAAATGGAAAAGCAATGGATGCCCATTGGTTAGGGAATGGTTGAACAAGTTGTGATAAATGAAGGTAATGGAATATTATTGTTCTTTAAAAAATGATGAACAAGCTGATTATTAAAAGGCCTGGAAAGATTTACATGAACTGATGCTATGTAACAGAAGCATAACATTATACACAATAACAGCAAGAATGTGTGATGATCAACTGGCTTGGTTTTTCTCAATAGTTCAGTGATACAAAGCAATCCCAATAAGCTTTGGACGGAAAATGCCATCTGTAACCAGAGACTGAAGTAAGAAGATTGAATGTAAGTCGACACATTCTATGTTCACTTCTTTTTTCTGTTTGTTTTTTTAAATCTCTTCCATGTTTTTTCCCTTTTGCTCTGATTTTTCTCTCCCAATATGTATTGATGATAAACTTATACAATTAAAAAAAGAAAAAAAAGAATGGTGTGAGAGATTTTCAAAGGTTAATATATTTATTATTATAAAAAGAATTGCATAGGATAACCTGAATGAAAACTCTCTCAAAAGGATGTGGCTTTGACCTATGCCCTAGTTATGACTTGAAACAATAACAAGTTAAGCTGAAAAGCTGCAATCGTTGATTGTTTTGAATAAACATTCCCCTCCTGTTTCCCACCGCCTTTTAATTAGAATTTAAGTATTTCTTTTAAATGCAATTTATTTTTTGTTTCTGGGCTAGATTTCTGTATTTAGAGTATAAACCTGGACTCCCCCAAACAATGGAAGAAAAGGTTAAGGGCAGGGAGGACTTATGTTCTATTTAATCTTGTATTTTGCAGTTTCAGAAAATAACCCAAATAGGAAGTAGCATAAGATTTACTTTCAGGGAAATTAGTGATTCTACAAAGCATTCACAAGATAGGTGAGGAGAGAGTTCATTTCAGATTGAGAACCACTCTCTCCTCACCTACCTTGTGAATAATGACTCTGAATTATTTTGTATATACTTCATGACCTTTTTCTAAGTGTAGGGTCATTTTATTAAGAATCTTGCCACCAATGACTAAGAGAGAGATACCCTTCCTATCCTTTTCCTTCCCTCCTCCTCTTCTCCTCTATCTCCTCCCACTCCTCCCTGCCCCATAATTGTCATCAAATAATCTATTCCCTCTTAGTATTTTATTTTACAGGCTGTAGATTCTTGCATTAGAGAGTTAGAAATTTCAAGACAATTGAGTATTTTTAATGCCAGAGCAGGAAAGAAAAGTTAAGAAAAGTTAGGAAAACTTGTCTTGGGCTGCCCAGAGTACAAGTATCTCAAATATAATTTCTGACAAATTCTCAATCTTAGTTTCTCTCTTTAATACACTACTACATCTTATTACTCTGCTAATTCTTGAGGAATCAGTATGAATGTGTATATTTGCAGAGGAATGGAAAAAGGTAGGGATTAGAATATGTCATTAATACTTATACCCTGAGTGTAGAGAGCCCAATTGGATTCTGTCTGATATTGCAAGGCTGGATTGATGATCATACCTGAAAAATCTCTGTAAATTCCTTTTTATTTTATTATATTTTTAAAGCTTTTTCTTTTCAAAACATATGCACAGATAATTTTTAGACTTTCCCCTTCTTCCTCCCACTCCCCCAGATGACAAGCAATCCAGTGTATGATATACATGTTAAAATATATGTTAAATACAATATGTCTAAACATATTTATACAATTCTCTTGCTGCACAAGAAAAATAAGACGAAAAAGGGAAGAAAATGAGTAAGAAAACAAAATGCAAATGAACAACAAAAAAAAAGAGTGAGAATGTTATGTTGTGATCCAAATTCAGTTCCCATAGTCCTCTCTCTGGGTGGTAGTTGGCTCTCTGCATCACAAGATCATAGGGACTAGCACCAATCATCTCATTATTGAAAAGTCATATTCATCAGAATTGATCATCGTATAACATTATGTTGCTGTGTACAATGATCTCCTGGTTCTGCTCATTTCACTTGGCATGTAGGTCTCTCCAGGCCTCTCTGAAGTCATCCTGCTGGTCATTTCTTACAGAACGATAATATTCTATAACATTCATGTACCTTATACGTAACTTATTCAGCCATTCTCCAATTGAGGGGCATCCACTCAGTTTCCAGTTTCTTGCCAGTACAAAAAGGGCTGCCACAAACATTTTTGCACATGCAGGTCTTTTTCCCACCTTTAAGATCTCTTTGGAATATAAGTCCAGTAGTAACACTGCTGGGTCAAAGGATATGCACAGTTCAATAACTTTTTGAGCATAGTTCCAAATTATTCTCCAGAATGGCTAGATCCATTCACAGTTCCACCAACAATGTATTAGTGTCTAAGGGAGGTTAGGGTAAAAAATTGACAAATGGGTGATATATTGATTCAGGATGTTTTGTAGAAACAGTTGACCACAAGACTGATTTAAGCTGGTTTGGGGTGTACTACTTAATAAGATCAGCCAGCAAACACCAACAAAGATGTTTGGAAGTGAATAACACTTTGGCTCACTGCAGGCTCCTGATTGGCTCCTTTCAGCAAACAAGTTTACTCTGTGTCTGCTGCACTTGCCTAATAAAGTAATTAATAGAAAACAAACATATTAATCTCAGAGATACTCTCACAATGTGTAATTGGGAGGGCTGTGAATGTAGACAAGCATAAGAAAACCTAGAATATAAGATGACCTTAGAGTATGAGATAAATGCAAATCCAAGTCATCAGGTTGTGATAGAAGTAGCATTTAAAATGCAGATGGTGAAAAGCATTCCAGGAATATCATTGGAGCAAGATCTATCCCTCACCTGGGTCTTGTTGCATAGCTCAAAGGGACCCATAATAGACATCTTGTTAGAGAGAGAAGGTATCAGATTAGAATTATATCTATCTGCTTCCTTAAATATTATTAGTTTAAGGTATGTGGTCTTTAGGTCCAATCTAACTTCTTATAGCTGTTTATTATTGGGGAACAACTGCTTTCCTATTTGATACCAGTTCAACAATGAACACACTTAGAAGCCTGTTTATTCAAATTGGTAATGAAACAGAAAACAGAGAAAGTATAAATAAAAGAGTAAATGTCAGACAATACATAATGAAGGAGCTCTCACTTTGGGAACAAGATAACTCAGATCAACAGAGAGAGAGAGAGAGAGAGAGAGAGAGAGAGAGAGAGAGAGAGAGAGAGAGAGAGAGAGAGAGAGAGAGAGAGAGAGAGAAATGGAGAGAGAGATGGAGAGAGAGAGATGGAGAGAGAGAGACAGAGAGAGAGAGACAGAGAGAGACAGAGAGAGAGGAGAGAGGGGGAGAGAGAGAGAAAGAGAGAGAAAGAGAGAGACTCCTAAATCTCAACAAAAGGGAAATTCTCAGTCTCTTCTGTAGCAAGCTAATGATAAGGACCTGATGGAGACTGCTGTCTTTTTTCATCTCATCACTGTCTTTTTCTTCTGCATCCAGAAGTGGAGTTGGCATTTTCCATCTTCTTTCTTGAAGATAGAAGCCAGAAGGGCCAAAAGCCTAGAGAGACTGAAAAGAAGATTGAGGAATTTTCTCTCCCACTCCCAACTCCACCACTTCTCAGATATGTTGGGGACATTCAACTGTTATTAAAGAGAATCCCATACCAATGGGCTTTGAGTCTACAGTAAGTGCAGCATGATCAAAGCCAGAGTTGAGAAAGGAAAGACAAAAAAAAAAAAGTATCATAGGATTTGGAACAAGAAACAACAAGTTTCAAGTAGGGAATCTGGCTTAATTTCTGAAATCCCTTCATACTCTAATCATTTAAAAACATAACCATTTTTTAAAAGTTGGCACAATGAAAATCAATTATGTTTTTTTATCTTAAGGAGGAAATGAAGGTTTATTGGGCATGTTTTCAACTTTTTTGTACCACTCATACATACATTTCAAACTGAAGATCATATAGAAAGAAGATCCTAATTTGTTATGAAAAGTGATCATCCCCAACAAATGAGTAGGAATCAGATAATTTTGTGAGAGCAAATGATGAATTCTTGGAAGGTGCAACTGAATAATAGTTCCTTTTTCATTCAATAGAATGAGTATTGGTTCCAGGGCTTGCAAACCTAGGTTGATGTAAAATGAGAAGATTGGACTAGATCATAGGCAAAGCAAAGAGCTCCTCCCCAAACCTTCATTTAAGGATACTCCAGACAGTTATAACTTAATTTCCCACCCTGGTACACTCCTTTTAACTTCTCCATTTTACCTCATGCCAAGCACCTTCCCACTCCTCCCCCTTTTAGCTTTCTTTTGTGTATAGTCTTCTCTCCACTAGAGTGAAAATTTCTTGAGGGCAGTATATTTTTCATATTTTTTATATTTTCATATTCATATTTGTATTCTCAGCATATATTACAGTGCCTGGAACCTATTACAGTGTTCAATAAAATGTTTATTGACTGGCAAGAAATGAGATCATTAGTCTAACACCTTCATTTGGCATATTAGGAAACTGAGACACAAAGTCGTACTTCTTATATTCATAAGGTCATATGAATTCTAGCTTAAAGAAAGATTCTTTTAACTATAAGAGATCATATATGTATCATAGAACAAATATACAAGTAACAAAACTGTAAAAAAAATTCTTTCGCTAAACCCCTTCATATAAACTTTCTTTTTAAATAAATTAATCCTTTCCCCCTTTCACTCTTCTTTTTCCCCTTCTCTTTCTATTCTTCTGTATTCTCTCCTCTCAACTTCTCTCCTCTTTTCCATTCTTTTTTTTTTTTTTTTAATTAGGATTGGTTAATACAATGAAAAAGAAAAATGATAAATGTTTGAGGGGATGTGAGAAAACTGGGACATTAATGTACTGTTAGTGGAGTTGTGAACTGATCCAATCATTTTGGAGAGCAACTTGGAACTATGTGCAAAGAGCAAAACCTTTAATCTAGTAATACTATAATATCCTAAAGAAAACAAAAAAAAGGGATGGGGGAGGACCTATTTGTACAAAAATACAGCAGCTCTTTGAACACAATAATAGTGTTATTGTGCAATGAAAAACTATGAATGATTTAGCTATTCTCAGCAATACAATGATCCAAGATAATTCCAACAAACTAATGAATATTATCAAACTCCAGAGAAAGAACTAATATTGTCTTAATATAGTTACTATATAAAGAAGAATCAAAGAGAAGATTGTATATAAAACTGTCAACTTCTATTACATATAAATTGGCTCTTTAAAAAAGTATATATTAATTTTCATGTATATAAAAAAATATAAAAATTTCCATGTTTGCTTGTGTCCCCTGAATTTGATACTGTATTATCATGAATCTCTCTGTCTTTTGATGACTTTTATTTCTTCTCTCTCCCTTCCTATAGTCCATTTGTTCATAAATGAACATATATGCATGTCAATATCAGGGAACCTCAATAAAAAGACAAGTTTTGGGAAATCAAATTAGACAAATGGTCAACTCTCTTACTCCCTGATATGATAATGGATACTGAATTTAGTCCACATTCTCAGTTCCCTGCATTTCAATGATCTAACATGCATCCTGGTTCCAAATGGCCTAGCTTTTAGGGTTTCACTTGCTTTCTTCTTAACTTGGGGCTTGCCTTTTGTCTGCTATCTAGAGATATTTTATCATGCCCTACCCTAAACAGGAAGTTTAACTATTATCTGATTCTGAAAATTAATGTTACCATGGCAAAAACTATTTTCTGCATTGCAAGTTTTATGGTTTGGAGCTCTAAGAAGATCAAAATTAATATTATACTGAGTTTCTACTGTATTGATTCTGCAATACAATGTTTTATATTACATTAGCTTTATAACTGAGTTAGAACTGCCTAAATGTCTTGTTTTTTATGTCCTTGAGGTAAACTTAGAAATTTTACTTTCCCTCTGAGTTATTTTAAAGGTATGATTAAAAGAAAAGTTGTTATCTGTCATTCTGGTAGCCCCTGATATACTTTCAGGAAATTGGTTGTTATCTTTAAGACTCATGAGTTAATCTGGTTCCATCCCCCAAAAGATTTGTTTTCTGTTTTGCCTATCCTTGTGAAATTAAGATTTTCCTCTCTTCTAGGGCAACAGCATATCTGGTGGATTTGTTCTCTTAGCAAAGATTACAAGTTACAGATAGGTCCCATCAAACAATATTCCTTAGAAAAGAGACATTATTAATTTCACCTAAATGCCAGTCCAGCTTTCTTAGTTTAACCAATTGTAACATTCCTTAACTGTGACAATTTCATTGTTCATATGTTGATAAAGAGGGTCTCTGAGATGGCCAGTCTGACCCCACTTGTTAACATTTATACATATCATTGTTAATTAATCGATTTTTCTCAGACTATGTACTTCAGTCTACCTTTATTTTATTTTTAAAAATTTTTTTATTTATAATTTTTTCACAGTATATATGCATGAGTAATTTTTTTATATTATCCCTTGTATTCATTTTTCCAAATTATCTCCTCCCTCCCCTTGATGACAGGCAATCCCATACATTTTACATGTGTTACAATATAACCTAGATACAATATATGTGTGTAAATCCCATTTTCTTGTTGTATATTAAGTATTAGATTCCGAAGGTATAAGTAACCTGGGTAGATAGACAGTAGTGCTAACACTTTACATTCACTTCCCAGTGTTCCTTCTCTGGGTGTAGTTATTTCTGTCCATCATTGATCAACTGGAAGTGAGTTGGATCTTCTTTATGTTGAAGATATCCACTTCCATCAGAATACATCTTCATACAACATTGAAGTGTACAGTGATCTTCTGGTTCTGCTCATTTCACTCAGCAATCAGTTGATGTAAGTCTCTCCAAGCCTCTCTGTATTCCTCCTGCTGGTCATTTCTTACAGAGCAATAATATTCCATAACCTTCATATACCATAATTTACCCAACCATTCTCCAATTGATGGACATCCATTCATCTTCTAGTTTCTAGCTACAACAAAAAGAGCTGCCACAAACATTTTGTCACATACAGGTCCCTTTCCACTCTTTAGTATTTCTTTGGGATATAAGCCCAATAGCAGCAATGCTGGGTCAAAGGGTATGCACAGTTTGATAACTTTTGGGGCATAGTTCCAAATTGCTCTCCAGAATGGCTGGATTCTTTCACAACTCCACCTAGCAATGTATTAGTGTCCCAGTTTTCCCACATCCCCTCCAACATTCATCATTATTTGTTCCTGTCATCTTAGCCAATCTGTCAGTCTACCTTTATTAAGATTACTCACGTTTGCTCCAAAGAAAAAGTTATGGTGGCAGTCTTTAAGGAATTACATAGGTCTTTAAAGAATTACATAGTAACACTACACAGTACATAATTACTTCTGAGGGTAACAAAATTCCTGACTTGGCCACTGTCTGGAGTAAGTGGTCTGAGTCCCAGGAAGTATTAGGAGGCCTACAGACTTTTTCTCCCAACCTTCTTATGTAGTACAAGTTGGTTGTAGAAATTAATTTCCAATGAATTCTCTATGAGGCAAGTTATAATATAACCTTTGTGTTATCTGACAAATGAAAACAGGCTGTCTATTAATCCACCCATTTGAGAGAATGGAATGTGATGGCATGGTTGTATGAAAGACCTGTGATTTCATTTTGTGTGGGGAATGCTTACTGTGGAGCAATAACTCATTTGTAACTTTTAGAGTTGCCTGGGGGTAATTGGAAGTTAAGTAATTTGATCAGCAATAAAGAGCTAACTTGTCTGAAGGAGGACTTGAGTTTGAGTCCTCCTGACACCAAGGCTGACCACCTATCAGGGGTTCTCAAACTACGACCCACGGGCCAGATGCGGCCCACTGAGCATGTTTATGCGGCCGCCAGGTTATGGCAAATGGGCTGAGTGGCAGAGACAGAATGTGAGTTTTAATGGGCTGAGTGGCAGAGACAGAATGTGAGTTTTTGTTTTTACTATAGTCTGGCCCTCCCACAGTCTGAAGGACGGTGAACTGGCCCCTGTTTAAAAAGTTTGAGGACTATCTCCTATGCTATGCTGACTTTTGGGCCACCATTTGCTTCATTCAATAGTCCATACTGGACAAAGTAAAGAAGCTCCAGGAGCTTAATATACTTTTGACATTTTCTTAGAGGCTGTATCACTGATATATCTACACACCTTAGAAAACAGGGAAGGGATCAGAAGGCATTATCACAGATGAAGTAGACACTGTCCCTTGTGATAAAGGGATATCGCTGCCCAAGCTCTCTTATGTGATTTGTTTTGATACCTTTGGTAGTTTGATGTATAGTCTATCACATAAAGCTCTCCTTGAGAGCACACAGAGTATAGGGGAATACAAATATAAATACAGAGAAAGTCACCTTAACTCACTAGGTTTCCAAAAGCTGACTTTTAGTTTTCTCTAATGACAACACAGGAAGCTCTGTAATCTGTAATCCCATTTAGATGTATTAATCTAGTATTTTTGTATATCATTAGGTACCCTTGGAAGAGAAAGAGCAGATAGTACTTTCTTCAGGTTTTCTGGCAACAACTATAGCTTTCCTGCATTTTAGATCAAATGTCCACCCTTGCTAACTATGAACAATCAAATACCAGACTGTATAGTCAGCCTCACATGCTCTTTCTTCTTCAGACTATAAACTTTGAAGTCACTTCTTGTTTGCTCATTCAGTTGCATAAAATTCTTTGTTTTCTTGGCAAAGATACTGGAGATACATTTCCTTCTCCAGTGTATCCTCATTTTACAAATGAGAAACTGAGGTAAATAGGAGCCTAACAAGTAAGTGTCTGAAGCCTGATTTGAACTCAGGTCTTCTTGATTCCTGGCCCAGTATTCTTTTCACTAAATCACTTAATTACCCAAACTGAAGCTGATAGAAATTGTGACTTGACTAGGGTAATAAAGTTGAGGCAAGATTTGAATTCAGATCCTCCTGATTCCAAGTTCAGCACTCTTACCCAACAGACTTCAATTAAAACTATTAAAGCAAATCCATCAAGAGTAAATAATGATATTGAAGCCCAGTTGTTCACTTTCTAAATGAACACAAAGTCCACACTTTCTGTGGATTAATCTTAAGCCTCCAGAACCTCTATTCACACCTGTGCTTCCTTCTTAGTGAAACCCATTAGCCAGGGCTCCATGGATTTCATTAAAGAAAGAGACCATAGCAGCCTGTTTAAAATCTTACTTACTCAAAGTTACATATGGCAACCATGACTATTACATCATGTTAGGTGGTATATGAACCAAATGCTTGAGCAAAGTACTAATAGGTTTTCTGTGTTCCTTGATAATCCCTGATGACCATGATGGTCTTTTTTTTCAAGTGACTTTTCAGACCCTTTGTGCTGGAGATATTTCCTGGTTTATTCAGCTACTAGGACCTTAACCTCTAAGTTAGATCTACTATTCATGTGAGTTGCTTATCTATTTATATATACATTGTCTCCTTAGAATACATATTCCTAGTTTTGCTCATTTCACCCTTCATTATTTTGTGCAAGTCTTTCCTAAGCTCACTTTCTTATATCACAATAGTCTTACATCACAATTATATACCATAACTTGTTCAGCTGGTCCCTAATTGATGGAAATCCCTGAAATGTCCAATAAATAGAGATATAATAAATAGAAATATGTATAGAATAATTTTACAAACACACACATATTTATTTGTATCTACTAGTGGCCATCTTTGTTTGGGAGTTCAGGGAAAAGAAGAAAAAAAGGAAAGGGAAAAGAAAATAAATAAATTTACATGGTAACTTCGGGTTGTAGCATAAATAGCAAAATGCATATAATAGATTTATAGTTTCATATGCAATCATTTTTTAATTATACTGTTATGGAGATTCTTGTTTTACTCCATAAATTAAAAAAATAAAATTTTAAAATTATTGTTGTTTTTGTAAACAACAATGAGGGAGGGAAGGCCAGCTTGACATCATCATACCTTTAGCATTGAAGACTAGATCTGGCTATTGTCCCACATCCCTGGTAGATAAATGGTAGCTTAAAGATAAGAAAAATTGAATTCAAATACAGATTTAGACACTGTGTGACCCTGGGTGTAAAAGGCTGAAACTCTGAATAAGTGCACTTGGACAACCGAGCACTTAAGGCTAATTACTTATTGGATAATACTCTATTAGCATATGCTTGAAAAATGGCCTTTCCCAATATTCTGTGCTGGCTCAATCGTTTGGGGTATACAGGGAATTGTAGGAGGGACTAGGGGTGGAGTAAGATAAGCCAGAGGCACTTTGGTGGTAGAGAAAGAGAAGGGAGGTCGTGGAGATCTTGCATCCATCTGATTCACTTCTACCTCTAAAGACCAAGAATAAAGACCAAGGACTTTTGCTGATTCTAATCCCGCTGATTCTAAGGTATCCAGGGTGCTAACTCAGACTTCACACCTGAGCAAGCCATTTAATCTTTGTTTGCCTCGTTTCCTCATCTATAAAATGGGAATAATATAGCATCTACCTCATAGATTGTTGTGGGGATCAAATGGAATGATAATCACAAAACACTTAGCATAGTATCTGGCATGGGGTTAGCACTATATAAATGTTAGTTATCATCATCATCATCATCATCATCACCTTAACATTACTTGGCAACCTAATTCTAATAGGTCTACATAGATCATTCCCAAATAACTCCTGAAACAAGCAGCATGTCCTTTCCCATCATTCTGATTTTTAAACAAGTGTTCTACTGCTAGAGTTACTTTCCCCATACCTTATGTAACTGGAATTCAGTAAAAAATCAATTAACAAGTATTTATTAGATTTTTGTTAAGTCAAATATTCTGCATCCTAAGTGCTATTCTTGGCTCATCTTGAAGCTGAACCTTACCTGCTGAATCCTCCTTGGGCCTCCTCCCATTCTCCTCCCCCTCCACATACACACATAATTGTGGACAGTCAGGAGGAACATAAGGTTGCATACAACCTTATCTCAAGAAGACAATGGGGCCAGCTCCAGTACCTAACATTATGGTAGAAGCCTTTGTTCCTACCAGCCTGACTTTTTGGTTTCTTCCTGCTATTGTCCAAGTTCAAATCTTGTCTATAAGATTCTAAAAAGGAATTTTCCTATGAGGGAAGGAAGCTCGTAAACTTTTCCTCAAAACCCAACATTGCCCCATAGACACACACACACACACACACACACACACACACACACACACACACACACACTGATAATCTAATCCCTTTAGCATATTTCTCTTTCTCCTAGAGTTTCAGTTAGCCAATAAGAGTTGTGTGTGTGGGGATGATATATAGATAGAGATAAACAGAGATAGATATAGATATATAAATTATAATAATAAATATAAATATATAATAACAATATAATAATAAATATGTAACTATAAATGTAATAATCAATATAATAACTTAATATGTTGTTATAATAATAATTAATAAGAAAATAAATAAAACATTAATTAAACAATTATATTAATCACATAATTAATATATATTGATTAATATATTATTTAGGGAGATAATTATCTCTCTATATTTTCTATAGATATAAAAAGAGGTCTAGATACACATCTTTATATATGGTATTAAGAGCTCTAAGGAAGATTCTTATATGAAAAAGGAAATAATAATATCTCCTACCTTTTTATGATTTCAGATAATAGAGCTAGATTTTCTTCTTTTCTTCCTCCAAGAATCTAACTTAGATAACATGAGTTCTAGATGTTTTGATCTTGAAATGCTAGTGATTCATTTAAGTAGAGAATGTCAGCAATTAGATATAAATATGAAAGTGGGTACAACTCAACAGTGATATCATATTCAGGAATTAACTGTGTAGAACTATTATTGGAAGCCATAATTACATACAAGGTTGCCAGGGGAAAAGTGAAGAGAAGAAAAGAGGACAAATAATTGAACCTTAAAATGAGCCCCAGTTTCAGGGGTGGGAAGAGAAAGTGCAATTAGGAAAGAGACATTGGAATACCCTTCTGAGATGAAAGGAAGGACACAACAAAATGAAATGTCATAGAAATGAAGAGAAGGGAGAGTGGCAAGAACCAAGACATTCTTGCCTAAGTAGGACTTAAAGCAGGAATTTTTAATCTTTTTTTGCATCATGAATTCCTTTGACAGTCTGGTGAAGCCTAAAGACCTCTTTTAAGCATAACAGTTTTAAATGCATAATGCAAAATATGTAGAATTAAAAAGGAAATCAATTAAATTGAAAAAAAAAAATTAAAAGGGAAAAAAAACCCAAGATTTGGGGTCCCAGATTAGGAATCTCTAACTTTACAGAAAAAAATTGCAACAAACTTTAAAGTAGGTGCTGTCTTTAGGGCCATTTGAAAGAATAGGAAATTGAAACTATTAGATAGATTAAACAATCTACACCAGGGTCACATAACTAGTAATTGTATAAAGTGAGACTAATAGGATGATACAGAGTGAAGTTAGAGAACCAGCTATATATGTATATATACATATGTGTGTGTGTGTGTGTGTGTGTGTGTGTGTGTGTATATATATATGTATATATATATTTATAATATAAATATAAAATGAACAATTTTGATGATGAAGAATGAAATTTGTAGAACCAGAATAATTTACATATTAACAAACAACCTTGATAGCTAAAGGAACTATATTCAGTACAATGATCATACACGATTCCAGAAGACTGATGATGAGCTATGCTATACTTTGGAGAGATGTGTTGGATTTAGGGTACAGAATGGGACAGATTTTTTTTTTTTACTTTTCTTATATAACCATTGAGGATATTTGCTTTGTTTGACTGCATAGTTTGAATGTGTGTGTGTGTGTGTGTGTGTGTGTGTGTGTGTGTGTGTGTGTGTAAAACACATCCGTTTTTGCTTTCCTTTTCTTTTAAAAAATTGATCGGGTATCAGAGGGAGAGAAATTATATTACTGATAATTTAAAAAGTTGAAAGTTGGCAGGTACTATAGATGTGAAATGTTGCTTGTCTTTTCAAGACATGAAGTAACTTCGTTTTGTTTTATACTATACCTCCCCAGAATGGAAATAATATGCAAATATTTATAATATAAAAACAAAACACATCAACAAAGATAAGAAAAATTAAAGACAATGACTTAGAAAATGGTAGATAATGACAACAAGCATCTGGATAGGTTAGTATATTAAGATGGTGTCAACTTCAAAGGAGGAAAGATTGCTGCAATAACAGGAAAATCAAGCTCTAGAAGTGGCAATGAAGAATAAGGAATATTCTGAATAAAGCAACTTGCTCATAACTAAAAGCTGTAAATGGTAACCTTATCTGCAAATTAAGAAATCCTATTTAATCAAATTCCTTCCCATAACAATTTCTCAACTTTTTTGATTATCAAAAATATATTTTCTTTCCCTCTGATACCCAAAATAAATATCCTCAATGGTTATATAAGAAAAGTTTAAAAAAAATCTGTCTTATTCTGTATCCTAAATCTAACACATCTCAAAATTGTTCATTTTATATTTATATCATAAATATATATATACATATATATATGTATATATATATATATATATATATCATATATATCTGGTTCATTAACATCACTCAGTCTCATCTTATTATCTTTCCATGTGTTTTTGAAAACATTACCTCATTTCTCTTATAATTCATTAGTGTTATATCATATTAATATGCTACAACTTACTCAACTGATAAGCATCCCTTTAGTTTCCAGGTTTGTTTGCCATGGCAAAAAGAGTTGCTATTATAACACTTTTTCATTTAAGAGACCTTTTTCTCTTTTTTTGATCTCTTTTTGCACAGGTCTAAGCAGTAATATGGTTAGGTCAAAAGACTATTTAATAACTTTTTGTGCATAATTCCAAACTGCTTTCCAAAATGTTTATATGTGATGATCTTGTTAGCACCCTGGATACCTTAGAATCAGCAGGAGTCAGGATAAGCAAAAGTCTTTATTCTTGGTATTTAGCAGTAGAAGTCAAGGGAAATGGATGCATAGGATCTCCGAGACCTCACCTCTTCGTCTCCCGCCCAGAAGTGACCCTGGCTAGTCTTACTCCACCCCCTAGTCCCTCCCACAATTCTCTGTATACACCAAATGATTGGGTCAGCACAGGATAGTGGGAAGGGCCATTTCCCAAGCATATTCTTATAGAGTATTGTCCAACTAGTAATTAGCCTTTAGTTGCTCTGTTGTCCAATCTCAATGCATTAACTTAAGAGTTTCAGCCCTTTACATTTATATACACCCATAGATACAACAACAAGTTATCAATGAATGTACTTGTTTTCTCACATACTCTGCCATATTTTTCATTTTCTTTTTTTGTCATCTTTGTCACTCTGATAAGTCTGAGGTATAATCTCAGAATTTCTTTAATCCATATTTCTCTAGTAGTGATTTGAAGCTACTGGGACAGAGATTCACTATTTAACAAAAACTGTTGGTAAAATTGAACAGGAATATGGAAAAAATTAAATTTAAATCAATACTTTGCCTCCTTATATAAATATAAGCTCCAAAAGGTTACATAATCTAGCTATAAAAACTCATATGATAAACAAATTAGAAAAACATGGAAAAAATTATCCATCAGTGTAATGTTCTGTTGTCTCCAGAAACTGCCAATCGCTCTCTGGGAGGAGATCTGCTGTCATTAACTGCCACCAATTCTAACCTCGTGTAGAGACTCTTTCTCTCCCTCCAGAAAACCACCTCAGATCTGGCCCAGACAAGACTCTTTCTCCTCCAGAGAGCCGCTCCAACTCTGACCTAGAGCAGAGACTCTTCTCTATCTCTCACGTGCCACCCTCTTTTATCCTTCCAGAGAATGGGCGTGGGATAACACAAGGGCTTCTGGGAAAAATTACTTTAACCAATGACCTTGCTCCTCCTAAGCATGCAAGCTCCTCCCCAGAAGTTCACAGAAGTAAAACTCCCAGTAAAGGCTGGAACTAGAGAATTGTTAAGTACCGACTTAGCACTTAGTAAGAACCTAACACATCAGATCTATTGATAGAAGAAAAGTTTATGACCCGACAAGGAATATAAATTGTAGAAAACATAATAAATAACTATATTATATAAAATTTTAAAGTTTATAAAAATCTAATAAAGCTAAGAGGACATGATAAATAGCTAAAGAATAATAGGTAGCATTTATATAGCACCTACTATGTGCCAGGCACTATGCTAAGAACTTTACAAATATTATCTCATATAATTTTTACAACAACTCTGGGAGGAAAATGCCTATTATTATCTGTTTTATATAAGGAAACTTAGAAAAAAAAATCATTGCCCCAATAAGTTATCATTTCCAAGTTATGTAAGGATTATATAAACTGGGGCAGCTAGATGGTGTAGTGGATAGAGCACTGGTCTTGAAGTCAGGAGGACCTGAGTTCAAATCTAACCTCAGACACTTAATACTTCTTAGCTGTGTGACCTGGGCAATTGTCTAAGCAAAAGAAAAAAATAATTTTAAAAAATTATATAAATTTTACATACACACACATACCATTATATATCCAAGATATATAAAGAAACTCATTTAAATTGATTAAAAAATAAAACGAATTATTTTTTTAGAAAGGACAACTCCCAAATGATAAATGATCTAATGATTCAAACTTGTAGTTCTCAAAGGAAAAAAACCCAGCCTGGGGAGGGATGGGGTAGAAGAAAAGAGGAGGGGAATGGGGAGTGGGAATGTTTCAAGTCACTTTACTGTCTTCTCTAGGAGCTCAGTAACTGATTCAGTCTATATCTCCATCCTGACCCCTGACCCCTGAGCTTCTTATTGGTGAATTTAACATTTATACTGATGACTTTTCAAATACATCCACCTAGAGACTTACACTATATTTTGGGTGCTTGCTCCCATCAATCATTCCCATCCTCTCATCTTCAATTGTTCCATATTTACTATCTCTTTTCCTTCAGTCTAAAATGCGTTCAGTACTTCACTATTCTTTTAAAAACCAACCCTTACTTGTCTGTCTAAATATCATCACATATCTTTCTTCTTTGTTGCTAAACGTCTGGAAAGAGTGATTCTTCACTCACTCTTTCCCCGCTATCTAGTTGTTATTGTTCAGTCATATCCAACTTTCTCTGACTGCATTTGGAGTTTTCTTGGCAGAGATACTGGAGTGCCATTTCCTTCTCCAGCTCAATTTTTTTTTTTTTTTTTTTTTTTTTTTTTTACAATGAGGATGACTTGTTCAGGCTACACAGCTAGTATGTGTCTGATGCCAGATTTGAATGATGAGTCTATTCATTCCTTAAATTGTAGTTACCGGATTCCCTCACCAACTCAAAAATCCACAGAAGGACCCACAGAATCCTACAGACAGCTATAATAAAGGAATCTATGACATCTTGCTTCTCTTTTCTCTCCAAGAGCTCATAAACACTTGTAGCTGAAAGTACTTTCAAATCAACTTGTTATTCCTTTCTTCCTTTTCTGAGCTTCAGACCCACATCTTTAATTACTAGATATTTCTACCTGTTTTCCTATGATAACTTCAGACTCCATGTGACTGAAATTAAACTCATTAAAGAAAGACAGCATCTGGGAGGCAGCTTCTCCTCAAACCACCTCTCTTTTGAATCTTACCTATTCTTCAAAGACTCCAGGATGAGAAGCTCAGAGTATTCTTTGGATCTTCTCCTTCCATTCTATTTCCTATAAGCATTTTACCATTCTTCTTCCAAAATATTTTTATGCGTACCTTTTTCTGTTGTACTACTTTTTGCTTATATTATTTCCATAGCTTCTGAATTGTTCATATACTCAGGCTCTTCTGTCTTCAGATTGTCCTGTATGCTGATTCCAAGTCAATCCTCCTAAAAACATTTTTTTTCCTTGTCACTTTGCTGCTCCAAAATATTCAACATCTGCTTATGATGATAGTATTACTTAATCTGAGTTCCATAGAACTCTGGGATTTCAAGAAGAGGTTTCAGATATTCTACAAAGAAAAAAGTTGTAATAGAAGAGAAACACATGGAGAACATTTAATTGCTTTGCTGTTAATAATAACAGATGAATGAACATATACATCTGGATGTAGAGAGCTGAAGGAGATAAGCCAAATTCAATCATGTGACTAAAGAAGTAGCTTCTTGTTTCTCTAGTACCACTCACTTATTGTGCTTACTTATATATGATATACAACTAATTCACTCTTGTCCTATCTTTGCATAATTAATAGTAAAAATTCAATGCTCTTTTGAATCTGTTGATTTTTCAATATTTTTGTCCTAATATAGAACAATGGCATTCAAAGAGACTAGAAAACAAAAGTGTTGACAACCAAGATTCTAACAGTAAAATAAGTATCTATAAACCAGTGCCAGATCACAAATGCAAAAGAAGCACTTCTTGTCCTCCTCCTCCTCCTTCTTCTCTTCTTCTTTCTTCTTCTTCTTCTTCTTCTTCTTCTTCTTCTTCTTCTTCTTCTTCTTCTTCTTCTTCTTCTTCTTCTTCTTCTTCTTCTTCTTCTTCTTCTTCTTCTTCTTCTTCTTCTTCTTCTTCTTCTTCTTTCTTCTTCTTTCTTCTTCTTCTTCTTCTTCTTTCTTCTTTCTTCTTCTTTCTTCTTCTTCTTCTTCTTTCTTCTTCTTCTTTCTTCTTCTTTCTTCTTCTTCTTCTTCTTTCTTCTTCTTCTTTCTTCTTCTTCTTCTTCTTCTTCTTCTTCTCCTTCTTCTTTCTTCTTTTTTCTTTCTTCTTCTTCTTTCTTCTTCTTCTTCTTCTTCTTCTTCTTCTTCTTTCTTCTTTCTTCTTCTTCTTTCTTCTTCTTCTTCTTCTTCTTTTCTTCTTCTTCTTCTTCTTCTTCTTCTTCTTCTTCTTCTTCTTCTTCTTTTCTTCTTCTTCTTCTTCTTCTTCTTCTTCTTCTTCTTCTTCTTCTTCTTCTTCTTCTTCTTCTTCTTCTTCTTCTTCTTCTTCTTCTTCTTCTTCTTCTTTCTTCTTCTTCTTTCTTCTTCTTCTTTCTTCTTCTTCCTGGTTGAGTCCTTGGTGATAAAGAGGGTAGTAGAAGGAAAATTGATTACCTTCATTGGTTCCAAGGTATAGTATACCCATTAATTTATAGTATAGTATAGTATACTATGGTTTACAATCCCCTACAATGAACTATCTGTTTACAGTTATCCAAAAGACTCAATTTATTCAATACAAAGAGATTAACAAAGATGTCATAATTAAACTGTACAACATTTTTTCTATGATCTTAATAAACACTCTCCCATTAATACACAGAGGGTTAGAGGGAAGAATGGGCACAAATTTAAGGCAGAGTAGTACTAAAAACACTTCTTTCTGTTGATTATTTTCTACTTATTCTGTATATAAGTTATTTGTATATATTTGTTTTCCTATTGCCTCAAGAACAAAGATTATTTTTGTGTCTTTTTTTATCCATAGCTTAACACTAGTTATTGCTTAATAGGGAATATGTCATCATAGCAACTCATATCTCTGTTATTATAAGGCCTAAAAATCCTCTCTCCTCATGGGGTTCTCATACTCCTCTTATTTTGCATTGTCAAACAAGTCATTCATTTCACAGGCAGGGGAGAATGGGATTTCTGTGAAGCTTAATTCCTTTTGGGCTGGGGGAAGTATTTTAAAGCATGACTTTAATTAATTTCTTTATTTTCAAGACTATTTCTTTTTTGAATACAGTTTGTTCTTTTCATTGTTGGCAGAGGTCACACTCCTAAAGAGATGTTTCCTGGCTTGAGTCACCAAATCTAAAATACTTCCCCCAGCCCAAAAGAAATTTCAATGTTAGTAAGCTGAATTTTATAAGTGCCAACAGAAGAGTGGCCAATTTTCTTTCAGTGAAAGGCAAAACCTAAATTCATCAAGAAGGAACTTTTTCACACTTTGTTGGGAACTTGTCTTTTTTTTTTTTAATATTCTATTTTAATTAATTTTTTAAGCTAGGTACCAAGCTCAAAATGAATATAATAAAAGTTCCATCAGTTTATCAAAAGAGAATTTGGTAAATCAATGGTGGATCAACTTTGTTTTAGCCTCATCATATACTACTGTCCTTCATGCATGCTGTACTTTTGCCAAACATGCCTGTATTAATTGTAAATTAATTAGTATTAGATCTATTCAGAATATCTGGGTCTCAAACTGGCTCCCTAACTGCAACTATGGTAAATATATACTACTTATCCTGAGCTATTGCCTTTTCTTGTGTGTGTGAGTGTGTGTGTGTGTGTGTGTGTGTGTGTGTGTGTGTGTGTGTTTTATTAAAGCTTTTTGTTTTTCAAAACATATGCATGGACAATTCTTCAACATTAGCCCTTCCAATTTTCCCTTCTCTCCCATGCCTTCCCTCAGATAGCTAATGGTCCAATATATGTTAAACATGGTAGAAATATATGTTAAATCCAATATATGCACACATACACAATTATCATGCCGCATAAGAGAAAAAGTGAAGCAAAATAAAATGAAAGCAAACTACAAGTGAAAATGCTGTGTTGTGAACCACACTCAGTTCCCACAGTTCTATCTCTGGGTATAGATGGCTCTCCTCATCACTGAACAATTAGAACTGGTTTAAATCATCTCACTGTTGAAGAAAACCATGTCTATCAGAATTGATCATCATATAATCTTGTTGTAGCTGTGTATAATGATCTCCTAGTTCTGTTCATTTCACTTAGCATTAGTTCATGTAGGTCTCTCTAGCCCACTCTGAAATTGTTTCTGCTGATTGTTTCTCACAGAACAATAATATTCTATAACATTAATTTAGCATAACTTAGTCAGACATTTTCCAACTGATGGGCATCCACTCAGTTTCCAGTTTCTTGCCACTACATAAAGGGCTGCCATGAATATTTTTGTACATGGGGGTCTCTTTCCCTCCTTTAAGATCTCTTTGGGATATAAACCCTTTTACTGCTGAATCAAAGAACTATGATAACATAGTTCCAAACTGTTCTCTAGAGTGGTTAGATCTGTTCACAACTCCACCAATGTATCAGTGTCCCAGTTTTCCCACATCCTCTCTGACATTCGTCATTATCTTTTCCTGTTATCTCAGCCAATTTGAGAGGTGTATAGTGCTATCTCAGAGTTGTTTTAATTTGCATTTCTCTGATCAATAATGATTTAGAACACCTTTTCATATGGTTTCAATTTCTTCATCTGAAATAGTCTATTCATATCCTTTGATCACTTATCAGTTGGAGAATGGCTTGAATTCTTATAAATTTGGCCCTTGTCAGAAGCTTTGAATGTAAAAATGTTTTCTGAAGGCATGTCTTTATGTACTTCATTGATATATTACTTCTCTACCTCATTACTTCTCTAATCTGCTTCTTGTTTTCTGTGTTTATATTAATTGATAGAGATTATTTTCCCTTGGAGAAGGAGAGATCATTTGTACAGAAAACTTCTTTCCCTTCCTTCTGTGAAAATATATCTTGCAACCAAAAATGATACTTCCCAGTACTCTTACTCACAAGCACTGACTTATTGATTATTTTTTGCCATTTCCAAAAATCAAACAAATGCTTATCATCTCTGAAGATACTCCAAAATCACAAGATCTGAAATCAATATATAAGTAGATATTTCCCAGGAATACTCTGAGCAAAAAGTGGAGTATTTCCTAAGACTACAGCAATTACAATCTTGATACTCATTATATGTTCCATGGTAATCCTAAATTTCATTAAAGCAGTTATTTTTCTTAAGGTTACAACAAAGACACATGAAATCGTAGATACAAACAAAATGGTGTCAGCTAATAAATACTTATTAAGTACTTAGTATGTTTCAGATACTACTTTAAATGCTAGATACCCCCCTCCAAAAAAAGTAAAAGATAGTCTTTGTTCTTGAGGATCTCAAAATACAATGGGGGAGACGAAATAAATGGGAACAAGCAAACTATATACAAGATAAATAAAAAATAAACAACAGAAAGAAGGTATTAGAATTAAAAGGAATTAGGAAAGACTTTTGATTGAAATTTTAATTGGAATTAAAGGACATCAGGAGGCAGAGCCAAGAACAGAGAACTTTTTACATATGGGAACCAAAAGAAAAAATGGTCAGAGTTGAGATTGGAGAGTCTTGTTTGGGAAACAGGAAAGAGACCAATGTTATTGGATCAGAGAAAGAGAAAGAGAAGAGAGACAAAGAGATACAGAGAGAGACTGAGAGGAACACATACACACACACACACAGACAGACACAGACACAGAGAGAGACAGAGAGAGACAGAGGGACAGAGACAGAGACAGAGAGAAGAAGGGTCTCTTTAAAAAGCTGGAAAGGTAGAAGGGGATCAATGTTAATGAAGGGGTTTGGATTTTAAAATTTTGTATTTGATTCTGCTGTTCAAGGATCCTAGAAACTCCCTGAGAGAGAGAATTTTATTAAGTAGAAAGGTGACATTTTTTGGACCTGTGCTTTAGAAAAATTATAATTAAACAAAGGATAGCAATTTTAAAATTCTCAAGTTCTTAAGCAAAAAATATCCTGGGCTGAAATAATCCCTCCAGATTTTAGTTTATTTAGATAAGGGGGAAAATGAAAATTATTATAAATTATATAAAATTATTATAAATCACATGGTGAGCTATCATCACTAATATTGTTCTCCTGTTAATTGTTCAATCACTTATAAATGTCATATTTCCTTCAATGTCAAAACTCAACTAATAGTGTACAGGCATTAGATCAGTCTCTAACAATATAGATCTGTTTCTCTTCCAGTTTATGTTATGATCTTCAATATAAATGTTTTACATATATATATGTATGTATGTATATATATATATATATATATATATATATATATATATATATAATGTGTAATATGGTTTAAGCTGTCAATCTAATCCTGATTTCTGCCAGGCTTCTTTTCAGTTGCCTACTTTTCTTCTCTGACCCCCTAATACTCTATTTAAAAAGAAACAGCTATATGCCAGAAGGACATTAGACAGTAAGTCCAGAGAACAGGTTCTAGTCAATTAATCAACAAGTATTTATCAAATGCCTAGCTCTACCATTAATTAACAAGTGACCTTGGTAAAGTCACTTTCCACTCTTGACTTTTCATCTTCTTTAAAATGAGTGGATCATGCTAGATGTTATCTAAGATTATTTTTATCTTTAATGTCTTTGGTTCCATAATTTTTATATTTCTTATAGTGCTGGGAACACAGGAAATATAAGCTGGATTCAATTGAATTGGATTGGATTATATAATAGCATACTAACACTAAGATTCAAGTTTGTTGTAAATTTGAATTAGATTGGATCAATATCATC